>NC_057802.1:403273751-403339666 GCF_018294505.1 Triticum aestivum | reverse complement strand
TCCTCCTCTGCGGAGCTATCTGTAACCAACAAGAAATCTGCATCGACAGGTAGCACTGACTGCTCAGAAGACCTTGTTTTCACTCCAGGTTTTCCCATGACCGCCTCAAATGGCTGATGCACAGGAAGAGTACATGAATGTATAAACATTGTTGACAAATGGAATACATTATGGAAAAAAAATATGGCACAATACAATTCACATATACGATGACTGGCTAAACTGGATGGCATTGCATGATTCACGTATATGATGCCTGGCTAAAGAAGATGACATTGCATAATTCCCATATACTCCCTCCGTTCCTAAATATTTCTCTTTTTAGAGATTTCAAATGGACTACCACATACGGATGTATATAGACATATTTTAGAGTGTAGATTCACTCATTTTGTTCCGTATGTAGTCACTTGTTGAAATCTCTAAAAAGACAAATATTTAGGAATGGTGGGAGTATGATATAGACCAAACAGGTGGCATTCACACAAATTAAATCTAAACTAAGCTGATGACATATAACATGTATAATGTAAGCAATGCAAGGCGCCATATGCATGATATGACCAACATCAGCATGCCAGGTTAGAGCAAACACCTCAGGTGGTAAACAGGCGTGGTCGGCTCCTTCGTAATCTCCATCTGGAATACAATCTGGAAATGCAGGAGGGGGGGGGCACTTCGCCCACCATGGAGCGGCATCTGCATGACATTATATTCGCATGCAACGGTCTTCTCTTTTTCTATACATGTTCAGTACGATTGTGTACAATATCTGACATGCATAATAAAAAAATAGTTAGATTTTGTAAGGCCTAAGGGGTGCATGCAAAAATCAAGACTGATGGTAGCAAACGAGTGGATGGATCCAAAACTAATGATAGCAGGTAGATTATAGCTTCAGTTTAAAAAGATAGACAATGGATCATCTATTGTTTGTTGCCCACCCAACATGAACCACATAGAAGACCCCAGATGAACCAGATAGTAGACAGATACTATTCGTTGCTGGCTCGATATGAGACCCATGGGCAATTCAAAACTCAAGATTGAACGATAAAGTAGCAGGTAATAATAACCGATGTATAACGTAAGCAAACACGGAAGACTGCGACCTCTCTTCCAGAACTGTGTAGTCCTCAGGTTCATCTGCTCAGTCGATGATGGTAATGAAGTTGGCATGGCTGCCGGCAACGGGGAAGATGATCTGAGGTGGCGAAAGGAAGTCTGCAGGGGGATCTGTGCTGCAGTGAACGCTTCTGTCGATGGTGCACCTCGGGTGGGGTGGATGACGGCACGGCAGGAGCAGGACATAACACACAGAGTTTTCTTTGACACCTATCTGAAAATTAAGTAAATCTGTAAGGGCTCCTTAGAATTGGAGGATTCTATAAATGCAGGGACAGGAAAAACACAGGAATAGGATCGGAATGCATGTGCAAAACAGAGCATTTGGAAACATAGGATTTCAGTCAACCTGGGTGTTTGGCTCACATGAATTGGAAGAACAGAGGAATGGAGAAACAAAGTGATGCGACGAGTGTACAACCTCTTTGGCATAGCCTTGTGGACCTCAGCATCATTGGGTTGGATGTGGAGGATGGTGATGATGCTGGTGTGACTGTCGGAGGCAGGGAAGAATATCCGAGGCCTCTGGAAACGGCGCCGAGGGTACTGCTCTGCTATGATGGACTGTTCCGTCGTTGGAGCAGCTCCGCTAAAGTGTACGGCGACGAGGCTGAAGCATGACAAGACAGACAACGTTAATATGAAGTGGGACCCTAATATCATCTCCAATAGATGATGTAAAATACATCACCAAAAAGTGCTAGATGTAAAACCCATCAGCCGTGCCATGGCCGCTCCGACAGATGCTATAAGTACTGTTCACTCTGAACTTAACTGAAGAAAATGAACTTCACAGTCGAAACTGAATTTTACTGTCAAAACTGATTGAACTAGTAACAGAGCATTGCAATAGATGTTTAGGGCGTTCGAGCACTAGTAGCAGAGAAGCAGTAATCTAAATCAGCAGACGCTCGAGCAGGGAATGCACTAGCAGAGAGCAAGTCGTGCAGCAGCACCGCGAGCGAGTGCTAAAGCAGCAACTCCTGTAGCTGCCGGAGGTCGTGCAGCAGCAGCAGCAGCGCAAGCGAGAGCAAGAGCAGAGCAGCAGCATGAACAAAAGCAGGAGCAGTGCAGCAGCGCGACCGACAGGAAGAACAGAGCCGCAGCGCGAGCAAGAGCTGGAGCAGCTGCAGCTAGTGTCGTTGTGGAAGTCGCCGCCGAGGAAGCAACGACATGGGGGAGAGACGCCATGGATGATGTGGCCGGTGACGGCGCCGTCGATGGAGACACGCCATGTCTGCTCGGTATCGAGCACCGGCAGCCCCATGAGATCGAATAAGAGATAAAATGCAGCAGTGAGTGCAGAACCTCCTTGGTGGCGCCGAGTTGGCCTCGGCTTCATCAGAGGAATTGGTGAGGGTTCCGGTGGGGCAGGTCAAGACGACGCTGTGGGGATTGAGGTGGCGAGATAGACGAGGCAAACGTTGGGGCAGCTCCTTGGAGGTGGAGGATGGGGCGGCTGATCCGGCAGGACGACGAGATCGACAACGGATCCTCATCCGGTGCGGTGGATGAGGGACGGTGAGCTGTTGCGGTGGACAACGTAGTCGGGGAAGAGTCTCCGGCTGGGCGGCGGTCGGGAGGCCGACGGAGGAGCGTGGGGTTTCGCGGGTTTTGGCGGCCTCGGTGTATGAATGGGGGGGGGGCGAAGGGGGAGGGGAGCCAAGCTTAGGGACGCGCTTGTCCGAAATGTAGGGTAAGTTACCAGCGTACCCCCACCGGTTTTGACACCGCGACGTGGAGCTTCATTTCCGGCTGAGGGGTAGAAGGGGGATTTCGCGTGTTTGGGCTGCGGGAGCGATTTCGGATGAGGAGGGAGTTCTCGCGCGCATCCAAATTTCGGGATAACAAGGCGCGGCGCGGGTTGAAGAAGCGGCAGTTTCAAAGCAGGTGAGACAAAAGATACTCGAGCTTGAAAATTTCGGGATAACAAGGTGCGGATTCCTTGTTCGGCAGAACAAACTTAACGTGTAAAAAAAACAATTCATACAAGACACAAGAGAGTCATGTCCCCTTTTACTATATTGCTATAGGTGCCATTGAAAAAACTACAAGAAAAATGTAAAAAAAAATCAGGAGAACAAGATTACCCTGCACAGTACCAAATTGATTCGCACTTCCCTCAACAACAACAAAAAACAAATCAATTCCCACCAAAGAAAGAGTAATGTCCCTTTTTATATGATTACAGATGCCATGATCTCGAATTTCAATTTTTGAATCCACGTTATGTTGAATTCGAATATATCGTTAGGTGACCTTGCGGTTTATAATTGATGTAGTCGTACATTTTGATCTTCCATCATATATGAACATTTTACTCCACCATGTGAACATATATATTGTCATCTACCATATGGACTAAATTTGAATCAATTTTCCTTATTTGAATACGATTGTTGTCAAGTTATACAATAATTTAAATATTATCTTGATAAAAAAATACATATAGCAGTAATCATATTTCACTATGAACTACATGTACCATACGCTCTCCAATTCAAATATTTGTATCCATTTTATGTTGAATTCAAATCATAGTACATTATTGGTCTAGGTAGCGAGACGTTTGGGATAATCTAAACCCTGTTTTCATACATATAATTTTTGGCTGAATTGGGACAAGTTTTGGTATAAGCCTCTTGCAAAACCGGAGATTCTCTCAACAAGCCTCGTGGTTCCGAGAGGGAACGTGTCACCTTTGTGTGCGAAACGATATACGCTGCCTCCCCCCTGATTTTATTTACAGAGGCAACATAGAACTATATGAGTGCCCTGTTAAATTTTGGAATTATTTTGGGTTCATTTGGCCTTTTTATACATTAATTGAGTTTCTGGACTTTTAATGTGCATAATCTAAATATGAATTGCATGCACATGCTCCGGTGCACCAAAGTGGGTTGAAAAATCACATGTGTGTCATTGGTTGAATTTCTAGGTCCCATGGAAGAAATGAGAATGGAATTCAAACATCTGGGCGTCATGACTCGGTCGAGAACATCGAGAAACTTTGATTTTAATTTCATGTAAATCCAAAACTCGCCTGGAAATCATGAAACTTGGCATGGTGTCATGTCATGGCACTAACATGTTGTGGTAAAAAATTGGGACGATTTGGAAGCTCGTGGTTGTAAGAGGGAACGTGCCACCTTTGAGTGTGAAACGATATACGCTGCCCCCCCTTGAGTTTCCTAACAAAGGCAACATAGAACTACATTAGTGCACTGTTAAATTTTGGAATTATTCCGGGTTCGTTTGTCGTTTTTTATACATTAATTGAGTTTCTGGTCATTTAATGTGCATAAGTCAAATTTGAACTACAAGCACATGCTCTCGTGCACCAAAGTTGGTTGAAAAATCACATTTGTGTCCTCGGGTGAATTTCTAGGTCCCATGCAAGAAATGAGAATAAAATTAAAACATCTGGGCATCGTGGCTCGGCCGAGAACATTGAGAAACTTGGTTTTAAAATTCTTGTAAATCCAAAACACGTCTGAAAATCATGAAACTTGGCATGGATGTCATGTCATGGTACTACCATGTTGTGGTAAAAAAAATGGCCGAATAGGAACAGATTTTGGTATAAGCTTCTTGCAAACCGAAGCTTCTCTCAAGAAGGCTCGTGGTTCTGAGAGGGAACGTGCCACCTTTGAGTGCGAAACGATATACGTTGTCCCCCTTGAGTTTATTTACAAAGGCAACATAGAACTACATGAGTGCCCTGTTAAATTTTGGAATTATTCCAGCTTCGTTTGGCCTTATTTACACATTAATTGAGTTTTTGGTCATTTAATGTGCATAATTCAAATTTGAACTACAAGCACATGCTCCCGTGCACCAAAGTTGGTTGAAAAATCACATTTGTGTCCTCGGGTGAATTTCTACTCCCTCGTTCCATCTATATAGGTCCTAATGCATTTTTCGAGGCTAACTTTGACCAAACATTAGAGCAATAATATATGACATGCAACTTACAAAAAGCATACCTTCAAATTTGTATGTCAAAGGAGCTTCCAATAATATAATTTTCATAGTATACATCTCATGTGCTATTAATCTTGTCAATAGTCAAAGGCTGTCTTGAAAAACACATTAGGCCCTATATAGATGGAAGGAGGGAGTAGGTCCCATGCAAAAAATGAGAATAAAATTCAAACATCTGGGCATCGTGGCTCGGTCGAGAACATTGAGAAACTTGGTTTTAAAATCATGAAACTTGGCATGGTGTCATGTCATGGTAGTACCATGCCGTGGTAAAAAAAATTGGCCGAATAGGAACAAATTTTGGTATAAGCTTCTTGCAAATCGGAGCTTCTCTCAAGAAGGCTCGTGGTTCTGGGAGGGAACGTGTCACCTTTGTGTGCATAATTCAAATTTGAAATACAAGCACATGTTCCAGTGCACCAAAGTTGGTTGAAAAATCACATGTGTGTCCTCGGGTAAATTTCTAGGTTCCATGCAAGAAATGGGAATGAAATTCAAAATTCTGGGCGTCGTGGCTGGGTTGGAAACATTGAGAAACTTAGTTTTTTAATTCTTGTAAATCCAAAACACGCATGAAAATAATGAAACTTGGCTTGGTGCCATGACATGGCACCAACATGCTGTGGTAAATTTGCAGTCCGATTTGCGAAGGCGCACACATTAACAATCAACAAAGTCATTTTGGAACAAGTGTTGTCACATTACAATCGGAAACACAAGTATTATTGAAACCATGGGCATTCTACTTACTAGTACCATTTACGTGCCGCCACACGTCCCCATTTTTTATTAGCTAGGAGGCGCCGTGCAGGGTAGCTATTTGAGTACGAGAGGCGTGCGATCAGACCCATGCGCGTGCTTATCGGGAGGAGAGCCCTTTGACCTCCATCTGCCGTCCACCTCTCTCCCAAGGTCTCCATTAATGGCGCCCGAGCCTCTGTTTAATGGCGTGGCTATGTCTCACTCGACTGAGATTTAAGAGAGAAAAAAGAAAATCTGAAAGCACGAATCTTGATGTAAGCTCCGACAGACCTATATAGCATCTACTGCGACTTATAGCAAGATTGATGAATATATAAGGACGATTAATTTTTTTTATCAAAGACGGGCTTGCCGCTTCCGATTTTCATTACTGAAAACCACCACAATTCACAAGAAGTTCAGCACAACTCCAGCCTAACACAAAGGACTAAAAGCTACCAGATTGAAATCGCAACATCCCAAGAGGCCAACAAAGGCGAAACATCTGCGCTAGAACCCAAAATTTCACAACCCACGACACAATCCACATCCTAAACCAATTATTACATCAAAAGAAACCAGGAAACTGAAGGAAGCCCAGCAGCAACTAGAAGAACAACAATGCCAGGGTCGCCACAGCAAGAGTTTTCTTCATTCCAGCCTCGCAACATTGATCTTCCACAGAAAGATAAGGACGATTAATTGTCTTACATAATTAGAAAGATAATTAAAAAAGCCACATGCGGCTACGCCCGAAATAAACAAGGGCAAAAGAAGAAGGAAGACAAGGATCTGGCTCACTGATCTCTATTTTCTTGATGCGTTGCTGCAGGCCGCGGGAACTAGTCTCCGCGGCGAGCGGCCATGAGCTCTTTCGTGTCCTCAAGACGCTGCTTGAGAACATCCACAGATTCCTCCACCAGCCTTTGGCGCTTGTTGCGGAGCATGTCATTCTTGTCCATAAGTTTCTTGACGATGACGCCGGTCCTCTTCAACAAGGCACTGGTCTCCTCCTGCTGGTCTGCACTTCGGACGATCTTCTCCCTCAGCAGGCCGCGCTCGGCCCGGAGCCTCACATTGCCCTCCCTTAGTTGCCGTATGATGCCGGTAGCCTGTTCAAACGAGGCTTTCATGTCGTCCTGCAACCTCGCCCAGCCGGAGATCTGATCCATCCGGCTATTGACGATCGCATGCATGCGCCTGTAACAGTCGTCGCCTGCCCGCGAGAAATTTTCCCAGGCCGCCGCGGCGCGGCGGGACATCTCTGCTGCTTCCGCGGCACGGCCGGACCAGTCTGCTGCATTGACGGCACGGCGGGACCTCCGTGCTGCTTCACGCACGGTGCCTAGAAGAAACTGTGTGCATAGGTTGTCCATCACACACACTTTTTATGCGGAAAATGTTTGCGCAAGGTGGCCTAACGCAAACAGTTTTCTAGAGGAAGTCGTGTGTTATTGTTCAATGATCCAACACATTTTCTTCCTAGAAAGTGTGTGGGTTGTCTGAGGTCATCGCCCACAATGTTGTCTCAATAACTGTTTGCAATAGAAAAACCCAATAAGTAGGCTAATTGCCCTATTATTAATAATCCGTTTATTAATAAAATTGACATTTCATATTAAAGCACACAAAATATTTCATTTTCTATTACCGGAACCAGGATTTCATAATTGAAATACATCAGAGTAGAACATCATATAGCTTCAGCACTCAGTTACACCATATAGGCATATAGCTAGCTACCCCATTACACAACTGCACTAGCACCAAGTTTCACATGCAACATCTATAACCTTTGGAAATTAGTATCATAGACGGTAAATAGAGAGATGAATCTCATCCAGAGAACTACTGAAGCGGAAGCGAATATTGAGCCTTCAATGATGTTGAAGGTCCTTGCAACTTTAGGCCAGTGTCTGTGGATGATTGACTATTCATCCTTCGTCCTCTTGAGGAAGACTTCAATATTGTAACATGGGTGTTGTATGAATACCTTCCTCGCCTCCTGACCATACAGGTGGTTTGAGAGGTAATCATCATGAACTGCTTTGGAAAGGCCTAAAAACAAATATATGCATAAATATCTTCTCTAAATTTGGAAATGGTGCAAAGGAATAAAAAGACAAGGTATAAGAGTTAGTACCATCCTGTAGTTCACTGATGTCTTCTTCATTGTGCAGACAAAGATCTTGTTGTTTTTCGTCGCTACTTTCTTTATCCTAACAATCTTTCTGAGTTTCTTGACTTGACTGATATTCATGGACAACTCATTTCCCCATATGCACAATGGGTTGAACAGTAAAACCTCTGACATCACGACCTACATGTGCAAGACCAAATTGTTAAAAGCCTAAATATAAGAATGGTTCCTGGAATTGCAAAATAATGTGTTATTAGACAAAGGACCATGCATGTGCAAACCTCGATTGTAAACCTCATGCTTCCCATTGTTTCCCTGCAACACATATAAGGTAGTTATTGTTCAGGTAACGCGAGGGTTGGCATACTATTAGTAAAATATGTTGATGAAAAATAAACCCATTGCAGATTCAGCAGATTAATTCGAGCCACATGGAAAATCCATTTATCCAAACCAAGCATGATTAAGAACTATAAATATAGCAATTGTATATGTTTCTCATGTATTTAGTACAATCAAATTTGATTTATTCCTCACATGGATAACAATACAAAATTTTGCCCACAACAATTGAACATCGCTTTGCAGAATTGAACCAAACAGTTAACTAAACACCACAACAAATGAACCAAACATTAACTGAGCACCACATTGCATAATATAACATACTCCTAATAGAAGATCATATAGTTAACCAAACCTAGCATGCTTAACAACTTCGGAATATAGCAATTGTATTTGTTTCTCATGTATTTAGTACAACCAATTTCGATTTATTTCTCACATGGAAGACAATATAGAATTGCACCCACAACAATTGAACACAGCATTGCATAATTGAACCAAATGGTTAACTAAACACCACAATAAATGAACCAAACAGTTAATAATTGAGCACCACATTGCATGGCATATAGAACATATATACTAGAGGATCAAATTGCATGGTAAAAGTACATAGGGAAATTAACTAGAATTTGTTAAGGAAAGGAAGGAGCAGCACATGCAACAGGTAAACCAAACATGCTTAACCGGCATAGCTAACCAGCTGAATATAGGTCCTTATTTTGACCTAATATTAAAGGAGGAGCCTTTCATACTTCTCCATACGTCATTTGTTTATATCCGTTGATTTTATGATAACTACAAAGATTAATGGCTGAGATTTCTCCTCTCTTCTTCTATAGAAAACTGTTCAAAAAACGTTCTTCGTCCGTTGCTATGGGCCATCAGTCTATATTGGACTGCGTCTCTCCCTCCCTACACGCTCTCTTCCCTAAAAAAGATTAGATATGCACTTGCCCGCAGTCAACGCCGAGGTAGCGGCTCGTGTCGATGCAGGAGGACGAGGGGAGTAATACGTCTCTAACGTATCTATAATTTTTTATTGTTCCATGCTATTATATTGTCTATTTTGGATGTTTTATATGCATTAATATGCTATTTTATATTATTTTTGGGACTAACCTATTAACATAGAGCCCAATGCCAGTTTCAGTTTTTTCCTTGTTTTAGAGTTTCGTAGAAAAGGAATACCAAACGGAGTCGAAACGGAATAAAACTTTCGTGATGATTTTTCTTGGACCAGAAGACATCCAGAGGACTTGGAGTGCAAGTCATAGAAGCCACGAGGCGGCCACAAAAATGGAGGGCGCGCACAGGGGGTGGGGCGCGCCCCCACCCTTGTGGGCCCCTCGTGACTCCACCGACCTAGTTTCTTCGCCTATATATTCTCACATATCCCAAAACCAACAGAGAAGCCACAAAAACACTTTTCCACCGCCGCGACCTTCTGTACCCATGAGATCCCATCTAGAAGCCTTTTCCGGCGACCTGCCGGAGGGGGATTCGATCACGGAGGGCTTCTACATCAACACCATTGCCCTTCCGATGAAGCGTGAGTAGTTTACCACGGACCTACGGGTCCATAGCTAGTAGCTAGATGGCTTCTTCTCTCTCTCTTTGATTCTCAATACCATGTTCTCGTCGATGTTCTTGGAGATCTATTCGATGTAATACTTTTTTGCGGTGTGTTTGCTGAGATCCGATGAATTGTGGAATTATGATCAGCTTATCTATGAATATTATTTGAATCTTCTCTGAATTCTTATATGCATGATTTGATATCTATGCAAGTCTCTTCAAACTATTGATTTGGTTTGGCCAACTAGATTGGTTTTTCTTGCAATGGGAGAAGTGCTTAGCTTTGGGTTCAATCTTGTGGTGTACTTTCCCAGTGACAGGCAGCATGCACGTATTGTATTGTTGCCATCGAGGTTAAAAAGATGGGGCTTTCATCATATTGCTTGAGTTAATTCCTCTACATCATGTCATCTTGCTTAATGCGTTACTCCATTCTTTATGAACTTAATACTCTAGATGCATGCTGGATAGCGGTCGATGTGTGGAGTAATAGTAGTAGATGCAGAATCGTTTCGGTCTACTTGACACAGACATGATGCCTATATTCATGATCATTGCCTTAGATATCGTCATAACTTTGCGCTTTTCTATCAATTGCTCAGCAGTAATTTGTTCACCCACCGTAATATTTTCTATCTTGAGTGAAGCCTCTAGTGAAACCTATGGCCCCCGGGTCTATTTTTCATCATATAAGTTTCCGATCTACAATATTAGTTTCATATTTACTTCCTTTGAAATCTTTTACTTTCCGATCTATAAACCAAAAATCCCAAAAATATTTACTTTACCGTTTATCTATATCTATTAGATCTCACTTTTGCAAGTAACCATGAAGGGATTGACAACCCCTTTATCGCGTTGGGTGCAAGTTGTTTGATTGTTTGTGCAGGTATTCGGTGACTTGTGCGTTGTCTCCTACTGGATTGATACCTTGGTTCTCAAACTGAGGGAAATACATACTCTACTTTGCTGCATCACCCTTTCCTCTTCAAGGGAAAAACCAACGCAAGCTCAAGAAGTAGTAGGAAGAATTTCTGGCGCAGTTGCCGGGGAGATCTACGACAAGTCAAGACATACCAAGTACCCATCATAAACTCTCATCTCTTGCATTACATTATTCGCCTCACGTTTTCCTCTCCCCCACTTCTAAAACGATTTTCGAAAAGTTTCGCCCTTTTCTTCGCCCTCTTCTTTGCCTTTTTATTCGCCCTTCTTCTGTTTGTCTTTTCGTTTGCATTTATGTCTTACTTGGTTTGTTTGCATGTTCGCTTGGTATAATTGTGTCTTTATTGAACATCAAGAACCAAAAGGTTTATGGATCCTCATCCACTTGCTAATCTTTTTAAAAGATCCAATTATGATGAACCAATTGCTAGTGAATTGAGTGGACTAGATTATCTCTATGAGGTTTTGCTTGAAATCCGTGAATCTGACAATTGTGATGAAGTGCTTTATGAAGTGATTCGCGATAGATCTTTGAATAAAAAGCATGATTGCAATGATGTTATTATAAATTCCATTAATGTGAATTGTGTTAATGATATGCAAAACCCTAAGCTTGGGGATGCTAATTTTGCTATGTCTACTACTTGTTGCAATGATCATGATTGGGGTGATTCTTCTTATGATCTTGAAAATTTATTTAAGCCCCATGATGAATATGAGATTGATAATAGTGTTTGCAATAATATTGAAAGTGGGTTTGGAAGAGTGTCAACTTTAGATCCCACATATTTGGAGAATGTTCAATCTTTTTTTTTGATAAAAGTGGGTTTGGAGAGGTCATGACTTTAGTTAATGTTGATCCCACTATTTTGGAAGAGTGTCAACTTCGCATGTATGTGGATCGTGTTGAGAATATGTTATGTGATAGCTATTTTGTTGAATTTTCTTATGATCCTACATGTAATTATTATGAGAGAGGAAAATATGATTGTAGAAATTTTCATGTTACTAAATTACCTCTCTTCATGTTGAGATTGCTATTGTCTCTTTCTTCTTCCTTTCATATGCTAGTTTTTTGCTTGCCTTGATGTGTTTGTCACGTGCTATATGATGCTCTCTTTGTGCTTCAATTCTTGTCTTTCATGTGAGCATCATCAAAATTATCAATGACTAGCTAAAAGGCTTTAAAGAAAAGCGCTTGTTGGGAGTCAACCCAATATTTTTCTTTGTTGTTTTCCAATAAATAATTCATCTAGCCTATGGTTAGATGTGGTTTTGTGTTTTAATTAGTGTATGTGCCAAGTAAGACCTTTGGGATAGCTTACAGTGATAGTTGTTTTGATCTTGCTGAGAAACAGAAACTTTTGTGCCCAAGAAAATAATTTTCATAATTCAAAGAAACGCACTTTTGATCTGATTCTTTATGCAATAGATTCGTACACAAATTGCCTAGGCCGTCCTAATTTTTCAGAATTTTTGGAGTTACAGAAGTATTCGAGAGTTACAGATTGCTACACCCTGTTCTGTTTTTGATAGATTCTGTTTTCTATGTGTTGTTTGCTTATTTTGATGAATCTATGGTTAGTATCGGGGTTATGAACCATGGAAAAGTTGGAATACAGTAGATATTACACCAATATAAATAAAGAATGAGTTCACAACAGTACGTGGTGATTTATTTTCTTATACTAACGAAGCTTATGGGATTTTCTATTGAGTTTTGTGTTGTGAAGTTTTCAAGTTTTGGGTAAGGATTTGATGGACTATGGAATAAGGAGTGGCAAGAGCCTAAGCTTGGGGATGCCTGGAAGGCATCCCCTCTTTCGTCTTCGTCTATCGGTAACTTTACTTGAGGCTATATTTTTATTCACCACATGATATGTGTTTTGCATGGAGCGTCTTGTATGATTTGAGTCTTTGCTTTTTAGTTTGCCACAATCATCCTTGCTGTACACACCTTTTGAGAGAGACACGCATGAATCGTGATTTATTAGAATACTCTATGTGCTTCACTTATATCTTTTGAGGTAGGCAATATTGCTCTAGTGCTTCACTTATATCTTTTTAGAACACGGCGGTGGTTTATTTTATAGAAATTGTTGAACTCTCGTGCTTCACTTATATTATTTTGAGAGTCCCTAAACAGCATGGTATTTTGCTTTGGTCATAAATTTAGTCCTAATATGATAGGCATCCAAGAGGGATATAATAAAAACTTTCATATAAAGTGCATTGAATACTATGAGAAGTTTGATTCCTTATGATTGTTTTGAGATATGAAGATGGTGGTATTAGAGTCATGCTAGTAAGTAATTGTGAATTTGAGAAATACTTGTGTTAAAGTTTGTGATTCCCGTAGCATGCACGTATAGTGAACCGTTGATGTCTACT
Source organism: Triticum aestivum (assembly GCF_018294505.1). NCBI lineage: Eukaryota > Viridiplantae > Streptophyta > Magnoliopsida > Poales > Poaceae > Triticum > Triticum aestivum. The sequence continues at coordinate 403,326,417 of NC_057802.1, read as the reverse complement.
ACACAACCTTTTTCTTGTAGACGTTGTTGGGCCTCCAAGTGCAGAGGTTTGTAGGACAGTAGCAAATTTCCCTCAAGTGGATGACCTAGGTTTATAAATCCGTGGGAGGCGTAGGTTGAATATGGTCTCTCTCAAACAACCCTGCAACCAAATAACAAAGAGTCTCTTATGTCCCCAACACACCCAATACAACGGTAAATTGTATAGGTGCACTAGTTCGGCGAAGAGATGGTGATACAAGTGCAATATGGAAGGTAGATACAGGTTTTTGTAATCTGAAAATATAAAAACAGCAAGGTAACTAATAATAAAAGTGAGCACGAACGGTATTGCAATGCGTTGAAACAAGGCCTAAGGTTCATACTTTCACTAGTGCAAGTTCTCTCAACAATAATAAGATAATTAGACCATATAACAATCCCTCAACATGCAACAAAGAGTCACTCCAAAGTCACTAATAGAGGAGAACAAACGAAGAGATTATGGTAGGAAACGAAACCACCTCAATGTTATTCTTTCTGATCGATCTATTCAAGAGTTCGTACTAGAATAACACCTTAAGACACAAATCAACCAAAACCCTAATGTCACCTAGATACTCCAATGTCACCTCAAGTATCCGTGGGTATGATTATACGATATGCATCACACAATCTCAGATTCATCTATTCAACCAACACAAAGAACTTCAAAGAATGCCCCAAAGTTTCTACCGGAGAGTCAAGACGAAAACGTGTGCCAACCCCTATGCATAGATTCCCAAGGTCACGGAACCCGCAAGTTGATCACCAAAACATACATCAAGTGGATCAATAGAATACCCCATCGTCACCACGGGTATCCCACGCAAGACATAGATCAAGTGATCTCAAATCCTTAAAGACTCAATCCGATAAGATAACTTCAAAGGGAAAACTCAATCCATTGCAAGAGATAGAGGGGGAGAAACATCATAAGATCCAACTATAATACCAAGGCTCGCAATACATCAAGATCGTACCAAATCAAGAACACGAGAGAGAGAGAGAGAGAGAAATCAAATACATAGCTACTGGTATATACCCTCAGCCCCGAGGGTGAACTACTCCCTCCTCGTCATGGAGAGCGCCTGGATGATGAAGATGGCCACCGGTGAGGGACCCCCCCTCCGGCAGGGTGCCGGTACAGGGTCCCGATTGGTTTTTGGTGGCTACGGAGGTTTGCGGCGGCGGAACTCCCGATCTAGGTTATGTTCTGGGGGTTTCTGTATATATAAGAGGTTTTGGCATCGGGAACAAGTCAGGGGGGTCTCCGAGGTGGCCACGAGGTAGGGGGCGCGCCCAGGGGGTAGGGCGCGCCCCCACCCTCGTGGGTTCCTCGAGACTCTTCTGGCCCATCTTCGATACTCCGTGGGCTTCTTCTGGTCCAAAAATAATCTCCGTCAAGTTTCAGTTCAATTGGACTCCGTTTGGTATTCCTTTTCTGCAATACTTAAAAACAAGGAAAAAAACAGAAACTGGCACTGGGCTCTAGGTTAATAGGTTAGTCCCAAAAATCATATAAATGCATATAAAACATCCTAGGTGGATAACATAATAGCATGGAACAATAAAAAATTATAGATACGTTGGAGACGTATCAAGCATCCCCAAGCTTAATTCCTGCTCGTCCTCGAGTAGGTAAATGATAAAAACAGAATTTTTGATGTGGAATGCTACCTAACATATTTATCAATGTAATCTTCTTTATTGTGGCAAGAATATTCAGATCCATAAGATTCAAGACAAAAGTTTAATATTGACATAAAAATAATAATACTTCAAGCATACTAACCAAGCAATTATGTCTTGTCAAAATAACATAGCCAAAGAAAGCTCATCCCTACAAAATCATATAGTTTCGCCATGCTTCATTTTCGTCACACAAAAATGCTCTCATCATACACAACCCCGATGACAAGCCAAGCAATTGTTTCATACTATAGTATTTTCAAACTTTTTCAACTTTCACGCAATACATGAGCGTGAGCCATGGACATAGCACTATGGGTGGAATAGAATATAATGATGGGGGTTGTGTGGAGAAGACAAAAAGGAGAAAGTCTCACATCAACGCGGCTCATCAACAGCCTATGGAGATGCCCATCAATTGATGTCAATGCGAGGAGTAGGGATTGCCATGCAACGGATGCACTAGAGCTATAAATGTATGAAAGCTCAACAAAAGAAACTAAGTGGGTGTGCATCCAACTTGCTTGCTCACGAAGACCTAGGGCATTTGAGGAGCCCATCGTTGGAATATACAAGCCAAGTTCTATAATGAAAAATTCCCACTAGTATATGAAAGTGACAAAATAAGATACTCTCTGTCATAAAGATCATGGTGCTACTTTGAAGCACAAGTGTGGAAAAGGATAGTATCATTATCCCTTCTTTTCTTTTTTTGGGGGCCTTTCTTTTGCCTTTCTCTTTTTTCTTCTTCTTTTTTTATTTGGCCTTACTTTTTTATTGGCCTTTCTCTTTTTTTTTTCTTTTTTTTCATGGGACAATGCTCTATTAATGATGATCATCACACTTCTATTTATTTACAACTCAATGATTATAACTCGATACTAGAACAAAGTATGACTCTATATGAATGCCTCCGGTGGTGTACCGGGATGGGCAATGAATCAAGAGTGACATGTATGAAAAATTATGCATGTGGCCTTGCCACAAATACGATGTCAACTACATGCTCATGCAAGACAATATGACAATGATGAAGCGTGTCATAATAAACGGAACGGTGGAAAGTTGCATGGTAATATATCTCGGAATGGCTATGAAAATGCCATAATAGGTAGGTATGGTGGCTGTTTTGAGGAAGATATAAGGAGGCTTATGTGTGATAGAGCGTATCATATCACGGGGTTTGGATGCACCGGCGAAGTTTGCACCAACTCTCAAGGTGAGAAAGGGCAATGCACGGTACCGAAGAGGCTAGCAATGATGGAAAGGTGAGAGTGCGTATAATCCATGGACTCAACATTAGTCATAAAGAACTCACATACTTATTGCAAAAATCTACAAGTCATCAAAAACCAAGCATTACGCGCATGCTCCTAGGGGGATAGATTGGTAGGAAAAGACCACCGCTCGTCCCCGACCGCCACTCATAAGGATGACAATCAAAGAACACCTCATGCTTCAAATTTGTCACACAACGGTTACCATACGTGCATGCTACGGGACTTGCAAACTCCAACACAAGTATTTCTCAAATTCACAATTACTCAACTAGCAAAACTTTAATATTACCATCTTCATATCTCAAAACAATCATCAAGTATCAAACTTCTCATAGTATTCAATGCACTTTATATGAAAGTTTTTATTATATCCCTCTTGGATGCTTATCATATTAGGACTAAATTCATAACCAAAGCAAATTACCATGCTGTTCTAAAGACTCTCAAAATAATATAAGTGAAGCATGAGAGATCAACAATTTCTTCAAAATAAAACCACCGCCATGCTCTAAAAGATATAAGTGAAGCACTAGAGCAAACGACAAACTACTCCGAAAGATATAAGTGAAGATCAATGAGTAGTCGAATAATTATGTAACCATGTGAAGACTCTCTAACATTTAAGAATTTAAGATCTTGGTATTTTATCAAAACATCAAGTAAAACAAAAGAAAATAAAATGACGCTCCAAGCAAAACACATATCATGTGGTGAATAAAAATATAGCTCCAAGTAAAGTTACCGATGAACGAAGACGAAAGAGGGGATGCCATCCGGGGCATCCCCAAGCTTAGGCTCTTGGTTGTCCTTGAATATTACCTTGGGGTGCCTTGGGCATCCCCAAGCTTAGGCTCTTGCCACTCCTTATTCCATAGTCCATCGAATCTTTACCCAAAACTTGAAAACTTCACAACACAAAACTCAACAGAAAACTTGTAAGCTCCGTTAGTATAAGAAATAAATCACCACTTAGGTACTGTTTTGAACTCATTCTAAATTTATATTGGTGTAATATCTACTGTATTCCAACTTCTCTATGGTTTATGCCCTCCGATACTACTCATAGATTCATCAAAATAAGCAAACAACACAATGAAAACAGAATCTGTCAAAAACAGAACAGTCTGTAGTAATCTGTATCAAACGTATACTTATGAAACTCCAAAAATTCTGAAATAAATTGGTCGACCTGAAGAATTTGTCTATTAATCATCTTCAAAAAGAATCAACCTAAAATACTCTCCAGTAAAAAATGGCAGCTAATCTCGTGAGCGCTAAAGTTTCTGTTTTTTACAGCAAGATCATAAAGACTTCACCCAAGTCTTCCCAAAGGTTCTACTTGGCACAAACACTAATTAAAACATAAAACCACATCTAACCAGAGGCTAGATGAATTATTTATTACTAAACAGGAGCAAAATCAAAGAACAAAAATAAAATTGGGTTGCCTCCCAACAAGCGCTAACGTTTAACGCCCCTAGCTAGGCATGATGATTTCAATGATGCTCACATAAAGGATAAGAATTGAAACATAAAGAGAGCATCATGAAGAATATGACTAGAACATTTAAGTCTAACCCACTTCCTATGCATAGGGATTTTGTGAGCAAACCACTTATGGGAACAATAATCAACTAGCATAGGAAGGCAAAACAAGCATAACTTCAAAACTTTAAGCACATAGAGAGGAAACTTGATATTATTGCAATTCCTACAAGCATATATTCCTCCCTCATAATAATTTTCAGTAGCATAATGAATGAATTCAACAATATAAGCATCACATAAAGCATTATTTTCATGATCTACAAGCATAGAAAATTTACTACTCTCCACATAAGCAAAATTCTTCTCATTCGGAATAGTGGGAGTATCATAAGAAACTCGAATACTATAAATTGTTTCCACATTAAAAGAGTATTTTTCAGAAAAAGGGTAATAATAATCATGACAAGTTTTATAAATATAATCATCACTACTTGTTATAGCATAAGTGTCATCACAATAATCATCATAAGTAGCAACTTTGTTCTCATCATAATTGATTGAAACCTCTTCCAAGATAGTGGAATCATTACTAAATAAAGTCATGACCTCTCCAAATCCACTTTTATAATTATCACAATAAGATTCAACACCCTCCAAAATAGTGGGATCATTACTTCCTAAAGTTGACACTCTTCCAAACCCACTTTCATCAATATAATCATCATAAGTAGGAGGCATGCTATTATCATAATAAATTTGCATATCAAAACTTGGGAGGCTAGAATAATCATCTTCATTAAACATAGCATCCCCAAGCTTGGTACAAACATTAATTGCAACAAATAAATTATCAAACATGTCATTCTCATCAAACATAGCATCCCCAAGCTTGGGCCTTTTCTCATCATAAGCATAATCACTCTCATCATTGATAGTATGGATAGCACCAATATTATAGCAACTATTATCATCACAATGAGTAGTAGAAGAAAAATTATTTGGGAGGGTTACCTTTTTACCTTTGCTTCTCCGTCTTTTCTTTTTCTTCTTCACATCATGTGTGGGTTTAATCCTCCTTTTGGAGCTCCTTATTAATGATATTGGTTGAATAGAAGGCTCTTCCTCGTTACCTGATTCATCATAAGAAATAATAGGAGGATATTGGGAAGTCTCTTCCCTTTCATTAGTATTCTCTTCATCTTCTATTTGTTTTCTTATCTTTATGTAATTGGCAATATAAGGATTTTCAATGCAATTCACCACACAATACATAGAAATTTCCTCTAGATCAAAATCAAGAACTTTATCAAGGACAAATTCTGGAAGATCCTTCGTTATACGTTTCATTTCTTCATAACCCACAAGCAAACTAAGTTCATTATGATGTGCAAGGGAAATCAAGTCATCACAACTTTTAGACACGATTCGATCATGAAACAATTTGCATTGGAGATTTAAATGATCACGTTCATTGCAAAGTTCACAAGGATGGCGAAGAAATTTTAAATTTTCAGCACAAACATCTAGCCTTTCTTGCAACCATTTAGTTTCTAAATACTTATGCCTCTTGAAAAATCTATCTTCCCTATTTGGTGTGTACTTGCAAACTCTATGCACTCCACAAAAATTGACATGCTTATAAGAGACATTTTCATCATGACTAGTGCAATCATCATTAGTACTATGGATATTCAAAGAGTTCATACTAACAACATTGCAATCATGCTCATCATTCAAAGATTTAGTGCCAAACATTTTAATGCATTCTTCTTCTAGCACTTGAGCACAATTATCGGAATCCTTATTTTCACGAAGACATTAAAAAGATGAAGCGTATGAGGCACCCTCAATTCCATTTTTTGTAGTTTTCTTTTATAAACTAAACTAGTGATAAAACAAGAAACTAAAAGATTCGATTGCAAGATCTAAAGATATACCTTCAAGCACTCACCTCCCCGGCAACGGCGCCAGAAACTGCTTGATGTCTACTACACAACCTTCTTCTTGTAGACGTTGTTGGGCCTCCAAGTGCAGAGGTTTGTAGGACAGTAGCAAATTTCCCTCAAGTGGATGACCTAAAGGTTTATCAATCCGTGGGAGGCGTAGGTTGAAGATGGTCTCTCTCAACTAACCTTGCAACCAAATAACAAAGAGTCTCTTGTGTCCCCAACACACCCAATACAACGGTAAATTGTATAGGTGCACTAGTTCGGCGAAGAGATGGTGATACAAGTGCAATATGGACGGTAGATATAGGTTTTTGTAATCTAAAAATATAAAAACAGCAAGGTAACTAATAATAAAAGTGAGCACGAACGGTATTGCAATGCGTTGAAACAAGGCCTAGGGTTCATACTTTCACTAGTGCAAGTTCTCTCAACAATAATAAGATAATTAGACCATATAACAATCCCTCAACATGCAACAAAGAGTCACTCCAAAGTCACTAATATAGGAGAACAAACGAAGAGATTATGGTAGGGTACGAAACCACCTCAAAGTTATTCTTTCTGGTCGATCTATTCAAGAGTTCGTACTACAATAATACCTTAAGAGACAAATCAACCAAAACCCTAATGTCACCTAGATACTCCAATGTCACCTCAAGTATCCGTGGGTATGATTATACGATATGCATAACACAATCTCATATTCATCTATTCAACCAACACAAAGAACTTCAAAGAATGCCCCAAAGTTTCTACCGGAGAGTCAAGACAAAAACGTGTGCCAACCCCTATGCATAGATTCCCAAGGTCACGGAACCCGCAAGTTGACCACCAAAACATACATCAAGTGGATCAATAGAATACCCCATTGTCACCACGGGTATCCCATGCAAGACATACATCAAGTGTTCTCAAATCCTTAAAGACTCAATCCGATAAGATAACTTCAAAGCGAAAACTCAATCCATTACAAGAGATAGAGGGGGAGAAACATCATAAGATCCAACTATAATAGCAAAGCTCGCTATACATCAAGATCATGCCAAATCAAGAACACGAGAGCGATCAAACACATAGCTACTGGTACATACCCTCAGCCCCGAGGGTGAACTACTCCCTCCTCGTCATGGAGAGTGCCGGGATGATGAAGATGGCCACTGGTGAGGGATCCCCCCTCCGGCAGGGTGCCGGATTAGGGTCCCGATTGGTTTTTGGTGGCTACAGAGGCTTGCGGCGGCGGAACTCCCGATCTAGGTTATGTTCTGAGGGGTTTCTGTATATATAAGAGGTTTTGGCATCGGGAACAAGTCAGGGGGTCTCCGAGGCGGCCACGAGGTAGGGGGGCGCCCCCCCCACCCTCGTGGGTGACTCCGGACTCTTCTGGCCCATCTCCGATACTCCGTGGGCTTCTTCTGGTCCAAAAATAATCTCCATCAAGTTTCAGGTCAATTGGACTCCGTTTGGTATTCCTTTTCTGCAATACTCAAAAACAAGGAAAAAAACAGAAACTAGCACTAGGCTCTAGGTTAATAGGTTAGTCCCAAAAATCATATAAAATAGCATATAAACCATCCTAGGTGGATAACTTAATAGTATAGAACAATCAAAAATTATAGATACGTTGGAGACGTATCAACCGTTATGTGATGAAGTCGGAGCATGAGTTATTTATTGATTGTCTTCCTTATGAGTGGTGGTCGGGGACGAGCGATGGTCTTTTCCTACCAATCTATACCCCTAGGAGCATGTGCGTAGTACTTCGTTTCGGTAACTAATTGATTTTTGCAATAAGTATGTGAGTTCTTTATGACTAATGCTGATTCCATGGATTATATGCACTCTCACCCTTCCACCATTGCTAGTAGCCTCTCTAGTGCGGCGCAATTTTCGCCGGTACCGTAAACCCACCATATACCTTCCTCAAAACAGCCACCATACCAACCTATTATGGTATTTCCATAGCCATTCCGAGATATATTGCCATGCAACTTTTCACCGTTTCGTTTATTATGACACGCTCCATCATTGTTATATTGCTTTGCAAGATCATGTAGTTGACATCGTATTGGTGGCAAAGCCACCGTTCATAACTCTTTCATACATGTCACTCTTGATTCATTGCACATCCCGGTACACCGCCGGAGGCATTCATATAGAGACATATTTTGTTCTAAGTATCGAGTTGTAATTCTTGAGTTATAAGTAAATAAAAGTTTCATGATCTTCATTATTAGAGCATGATTTTTGCCGAGATCCGATGAATTGTGGATTTATGATCAGCTTATCTATGAATATTATTTGAATCTTCTCTGTATTCGTATATGCATGATTTGATATCTAGCAAGTCCCTTCGAACTATCGATTTGGTTTGGCCAACTAGATTGGTTTTCTTGCAATGGGAGAAGTGCTTAGCTTTGGGTTCAATCTTGCGGTGTCCTTTCCCAGTGACAATAGGGGCAGCAAGGCACGTATTGTATTGTTGCCATCGAGGATAAAAAGATGGGGCTTTCATCATATTGCCTGAGTTAATTCCTCTACATCATGTCATCTTACTTAATGCGTTACTCCGTTTTTATGAACTTAATACTCTAGATGCATGCTGGATAGCGGTCGATGTGTGGAGTAACAGTAGTAGATGCGGAATCGTTTCGGTCTACTTGACACAGACGTGATGCCTATATTCCTGATCATTGCCTTAGATATCATCATAACTTTGCGCTTTTCTATCAATTGCTCGGCATTAATTTGTTCACCCACTGAAGTATTTTCTATCTTGAGAGAAGTCTCTAGTGAAACCTATGGCCACCATGTCTATTTTCCATCATATAAGTTTTCGATCTACAATATTAGTTTCCTATTTACTTCCTTTGTAATCTTTTACTTTCCGATCTATAAACCAAAAATATCAAAAATATTTACTTTACCGTTTATCTATCTCTGTTAGATCTCACTTTTGCAAGTAACCGTGAAGGGATTGACAGTCCCTTTATCGCGTTGGGTGCAAGTTGGTTGATTGTTCGTGCAGGTTTTCGGTGACTTGTGCATTGTCTCCTACTGGATTGATACCTTGGTTCTCAAATTGAGGGAAATACTTACTCTACTTTGCTGCATCACCCTTTCTTCTTCAAGAAAAAAACCAACACAAACTCAAGAAGTAGTAGAGAGGTGCTCACAAAGGCCAGCATCGCCACTGCCAGCACCGGGAATGGAGCGGAAACCGGCGGATCTGGCAATTCCGAACGGGCAGCGATGACCAGCGAGATTAAAGTGGCGGCTGCCATGAAGGTTGTGTGGCGGCTCTCTGTTGGGGACAAAGAGAGGGAGCGAAGGAAGAGAAGGAGAGGAAGAAGGGGACACGGGAGAGGGCGAAGGAAGAGGTGAGGAAGAAGGGGACGCGGACGATCGCGTTTGCCCGATGGGAGACAGGTAATGAAGGAACACAATACTTGTGTATAGGTAAATCAATCGGTTTGTTGAATCATGGATCTACAAATTAGAGTAGAATCATCATGGTCGTTAGCTTTTAATGCAGAATTAGGAGCACGCAGTGGCCATGGTCGCACTTGATGTTGTCCCTCAACCAAAGGACGTCGTGGACGCTTCCATACAGGAGCACGGCGACGGCGCCGCCACTACCTCCATGCCTGAGCATAAAGCCGGCATCGTCAAACCGAAGCATGAACCATACGACATGTCAACCCAAGGGTGAAACTGAGCGTTGTCTGGTGCTCGTCGGCTCTCGGACCGCAGAGCCATGCACAGCTTGCGTACAACGCCGGCATGCCCGCCGCTCGAGCTCGACCTACAGTAGCTTTACAAGACCCCACATCGCACCTGTGCCCACGATCCTATTCTGGCCGTACATGTGTATCACGTCGATGATATATGGATGTTAATGCATGTGTGTTGATTTTCTGAATTTTGAAGCAGTGATGTACTACTAGAAAACGTATATCTTGGGCATTCATGGATGCTAATGTGAATTGCCTTTGATATTTCAGGCAGTGTCAGTGATTGGAGTTGTGAACGCCGGACAGGCCCAAATTACTGTCGCATACACTCACACCACCGCCGGCCAGAGCATGCATCAAAATTATATGTAGTTTTTAGTTCAATACCCAGATGAATACAGCGGGCATTAATTGGGATAATGGCCAGATGCTATTGTGATTCCATGACCAGGCGCGCCCGAGCACACAAGAGAGTTTTCGCGGAAGAAGGCAGGTTACGCAAAGAGACAAATTCCACTGAGTTCTGCAGCTACATGGGATTTCTTCATGACCAATGCATGGATGTTCAGGCACAAATTTCTTCAGGACCAGCCACACTAAGGACAATTTGTATGCTTGCAGAAAACAACGGTACAAGGATGTGTGTGTCTAATGTCTATCATACAATTCTACCAACATAGGCATGTTTTTATGGATTATTTATAGTTCGCATGTTTTTTATGGTCTCTAGGCATTCTTAGTGTAATTTCACAGGAGACAATCATCATGCACAGACCAAATGATAAATTGTTTGAATGGGCATGAGACGATTGCACTGAATGCTTGGCATTTTATCAATCGTGAGACAAGATGATGCTTGGCACCGATCGTGAGACCAGATAAACTGTCCAAAGGAAATTCATGCCGGATCTGCTTGGAATATAGAAAGTATGTGTACCTTCTGTCTTCTTATGAACCTACGTTTGTGATTCAAATATATTCATTGCATTTTCAGCGGCCTGTATGCTTAGGAGACACAACATATACATAGTTCAGTTGTGTTATTGTTCAATTCTACTTAAGAGACGCAGACCAACACACAAGTTCGAATTAGTTTAGTGACATTTTTCTATTGAGAATGTGCTGCCATTAATTTTTTTCTTCCTCTTGATTTATTTCGCCTTAGCATCCATCAACCATCATTGCCCCATGGCCTAAATTTCTCTCCCAAACGCGCAAACAAACATATGCCTTGCATGCATGACAAAATTTAGTTCCATTCAATGCCAGCACATGGTCTTCTTATAGTATGTGAACAACAGACTGGAATTTTAGTGGTTCAGATGTGGCATTTGCTCATTTGATTTTGGATTAAATTTGTGAGCGGGCTATTTTAGTTAGAATGCATTTTAATGAAATGAAGGATCGTTCTAAGAGGTTAGTGTGGAATAAAATTTCCTAAGGAATGTAGCGCATAAGAAGTTGTAGAATTTTTCCTATAGGATTAATTCACTCATACAATAAGAGAGCCTAGAAAAAATCATATGGATTCAACCATCTGAATCTTCAGTGAAAAGATTTTGGATCAGAGATACCCTAGGATGGAACAGAAAGACCACCATGACCCCAATAATTATCTGAAGTGGTTGGTGTTTGTTATGAACTATTTTGACCACAAATAATAGGAAATAGGCCAAACATTAACTAGAGTCGAAGAGGATGGGGCGCACAATGGTGTTGGAGTAGGCAGACGCCAGAGTTGACGGTTGCCCAATGACCCTCTTAAATATATAGTTTTTCTCCTGTTGCAACGCAGAGGCATATTTGCTAGTAGTGATCTAATAAGACAAGCTACTCCTCGTCGTTAGAGATATCGATGACGATTGGCACCTTGGACTTGGAAGAGGGCGAGGCCTCCACATCGTGGGTGCCTTCCTCGTAGTGGTGAGTTGCCTGAGCGCTCTGGGCACCAACCTGCTAACTCTCGAGTTGAGGTAAGCACGAGCACGATGAGAAAACACCTCGTACTCTTTGTCGAAGGCACCAATGGTGGCCTCGAGAAAACGCCACGAACTATCGTTTAAAGCAGCCAACCGCGTGGTTGGGTTAGCGCACGAGGTGTCGACGGTGGCCTCGACGGCGAGGTGCTCCGCCAAAGATCTGGGGGTCGAGACGAATGGCAGCCATCCCAACCTCATCCGCGCGTGCGGCCGCGATTTGCTTCTCTGCTGCTAAATGCTCCTTGAGCTCCCGGCTATACTGCGCGCACCAAGGCTTATGGCGGCGCCTATTTTGAGGATCGGCTAGTGATTTGGGTGGAATGTGTCGCGCCGGCGGTCTGGGCATGTGGGATTTAGAAGGAGGATGGGGTCGGGTGTGGATTACCTGCCTAGATCGACGAGGTCGAGCAGTGAAGGAAATATGCCCTAGAGGCAAGAATAAAGTTGTTATTTATATTTCCTTATATCATGATAAATGTTTATTATTCATGCTAGAATTGTATTAACAGGAAACTTAGTACATGTGTGAATACATAGACAAAACAAAATGTCCCTAGTATGCCTCTACTTGACTAGCTCGTTAATCAAAGATGGTTAAGTTTCCTGACCATAGACATGTGTTGTCATTTGATGAACGGGATCATATCATTAGGAGAATGATGTGATGGACAAGACCCATCCGTAGCTTAGCATTATGATCGTTGAGTTTTATTGCTATTGCTTTCTTCATGACTTATACATGTTCCTCTGACTATGAGATTATGCAACTTCCGAATACCGGAGGAACACCTTGTGTGCTATCAAACGTCACAACGTAACTGGGTGATTATAAAGATGCTCTAGAGATGTCTCCGAAGGTGTTTGTTGGGTTGGCATAGATCGAGATTAGGATTTGTCACTCCGCGTATTGGAGAGGTATCTCTGGGCCCTCTCGGTAATGCACATCACTATAAGCCTTGAAAGCAATGTGACTAATGAGTTAGTCACGGGATGATGCATTACGAAACGAGTAAAGAGACTTGCCGGTAACGAGATTGAACTAGGTATGATGATACCGACGATCGAATCTCGGGCAAGTAACATACCGATGACAAAGGGAACAACGTATGTTGTTATGCGGTTTGACCGATAAAGATCTTCGTAGAATATGTAGGAGCCAATATGAGCATCCAGGTTCCGCTATTGACTATTGACCGGACATGTGTCTCGGTCATGTCTACATAGTTCTTGAACCCGTAGGGTCCGCACGCTAAACGTTCGATGACGATTTGTATTATGAGTTATGTGATTTGATGACCGAAATTTGTTTGGAGTCCCGGATGAGATCACGGACATGACGAGGAGTCTCGAAATGGTCGAGAGGTACACCGAAAGGGTTCTGGAGTGTATCGGGTACATACCGGAGTACCGGAGGGGTTACCGGAACCCCCCAGGGAAAGATATGGGCTTTATGGGCCATAGGAGGGAGGCTAACCAGCCCACAAGGGGCTGGTGCGCCCCCACAAGGGAGGAGGCCGAATTGGACTTGGGAAGGGGGCGCCACCCTCCTTTCCTTCTCCTACTCCCTCCTTCCCCTTTTCCCCCTCCGGTAGAAGGAAAAAAGGGTGGGGCCGAATCCTACTAGGACTGGAGTCCTAGTAGGACTCCCCTATCCCTGGCGCGCCCCTTGTTGGCCGGCCTCCTCCTCCCCTCCTTTATATACGGGGGCAGGGGGCACCCCAAAGGCACAACAGACAATCTCTTAGCCGTGTGCGGTGCCCCCCTCCACAGTTTAACACCTCGGTCATATCGTCGTAGTGCTTAGGCGAAGCCATGCGCCTGTAACGTCATCATCACCATCACCACATTGTTGTGCTGACGAAACTCTCCCTCGACCCTCTGCTCGATCAAGAGTTCGAGGGACGTCATCGAGCTGAACGTGTGCAGAACTAGGAGGTGCCGTACGTTCAGTACTTGGATCGGTTGGATCGTGAAGACGTTCGACTACATCAACCACGTTACCAAAAGCTTCCGCTTTCGGTCTATGAGGATACATGGACACACTCTCCCGTCTCGTTGCTATGCATCTCCTAGATAGATCTTGCGTGATCGTAGGTAAAATTTTGAAATACTGCGTTCCCCAACAGTGGCATCTGAGCTAGGTCTACGCGTAGATGTTATATGCACAAGTAGAACACAGAGACTTGTGGGCGATAGTAGTCATACTGTTTACCAGCAACGTCTTACTTTGATTCGGCGGTATTGTTGGTTGAAGCGGCCCGGACCAACATTACATGACCACGTTCATGAGACTGGTTCTACCGACGTGCTTCGCACACAGGTGGCTGGCGGGTGTCTGTTTCTCCAACTTTAGTTGAATCGAGTTTGACTACGCCCGGTCCTTGTTGAATGTTAAAACAACACACTTGATGAAAAATCGTTGTGGTTTTGATGCGTAGGTAAGAACAGTTCTTGCTAGAATCCCGTAGCAGCCACGTAAAACTTGCAACAACAAAGTAGAGGACGTCTAACTTGTTTTTGATGGGCTTGTTGTGATGTGATATGGTCAAGACGTGATGAGATATAAATTGTTGTATGAGATGATCATTTTTTGTTAAAGTTATCGGCAACTGGCAGGAGCTTTATGGTTGTCTCTTTATTGCATAAGATGCAAGCGCCATATAATTGCTTTACTTTATCGCTATGCGATAGCAATAGTTGCAAAAGCAATAGTTGGCGAGACGACCATGTGACGACACGTTGATAAAGATCAAGATGATGGAGATCATGGTGTCATACCGGCGACGATGGAGATCATGACGGTCCTTTGGAGATGGAGATCAAAGGCACAAGATGATGATGGCCATATCATGTCACATATTTTGATTGCATGTGATGTTTATCTTTTATACATCTTATTTTGCTTAGTACGACAGTAGCATTATGAGATGATCCCTTACTAAAATTTCAAGGTAGAAGTGTTCTCCCTGAGTATGCACCGTTGCGACAGTTCTTTGTGCTGAGACACCACGTGATGATCGGGTGTGATAAGCTCTACGTTCACATACAACGGGTGCAAGCTAGTTTTGCACATGTAGAATACTTGGGTTAAACTTGACGAACCTAGCATATGCAAATATGGCCTCGGAACACTGAGACCGAAAGGTCGAACGTGAATCATATAGTAGATATGATCAACATAGTGATGTTCACCATTGAAAGCTACTCCATCTCACGTGATGATCGGACATGGTTTAGTTGATATGGATCACGTGATCATTTAGATGACTAGAGGGATATCTATCTAAATGGGAGTTCTTAAGTAATATGATTAACTGAACTTAAATTTATCATGAACTTAGTCCTCATAGTATTTGCATATCTATGTTGTAGATCAATTGCTTGCGTATAGCTTCCCCGTTTTATTTATGATATGTTCCTAGAGAAAACTAAGTTGAAAGTTGATAGCCGCAGTGATGCGGACTAGGTCCGTGATCTGAGGATTATCCTCATTGCTGCACAGAAGAATTATGTCCTTGATGCACCGCTAGGTGATAGAACTATTGCAGGAGCAAATGCAGACATTATGAACGTTTGACAAGCTCGGTATGATGACTACTTGATAGTTTAGTGCACCATGCTTTACGGCTTAGAACCGGGATTTCAAAAATGTTTTGAAACGCCATGGAGCATATGAGATGTTCCAAGAGTTGAAATTGGTATTTCAGACTCATGCCCGAGTCGAGAGGTATGAGACCTCTCACAAATATTTTTGCCTACAAGATGGAGGAGAATATCTCAACCAGTGAGCATGTGCTCAGAATGTCTTAGTACTGCAATCGCTTGAATCAAGTGGGAGTTAATCTTCCAGATAAGATAGTGATTGACAGAGTTCTCTAGTCACTATCCCCAAGTTACTGGAACTTCATGATGAACCATAATATCCAAGGGATGGCGAAAACAATTCCCCGAGCTCTTCGCGATGCTGAAATCGGCGAAGGTAGAAATCAAGAAAAGCATCAAGTGTTGATGGTTGACAAGACCACTAGTTTCAAGTAAAAGGGCAAGGGAAAGAAAGGGAACTTCAAGAAGAATGACAAGAAAGTTGCCACTCCCATGAAGAAGCCCAAAGCTAGAACCAAGCCTGAAACTGAGTGCTTCTACTGCGAAGGAAATGGTCACTGGAAGCGGAACTGCCGCAAATACTTGGCGTATAAGAAGGATGGAAAAGTGAACAAAATTATATATGATATACATATCATTGATGTGTACTTTACTAGTATTCATAGTAGCCACTAGGTATTTGATACTGGTTCAGTTGCTATGATTAGTAACTAAAAAAAGGAGTTGCAAAATGAACAAAGACTAGTTATGGGCGAAGTGATGATGTGTGTTGGAAATGATTCCAAGGTTGATAAGATCACCATCGCACACTCCCTCTACCTTCGAGATTAGTGTTGGACCAAAATAAATGTTATTTGGTGTTTGCGTTGAGCATGAATATGATTGGATCATGTTTATTGCAATACGGTTATTTATTTAAGTCAAAGAATAATTGTTGTTCTGTTTACATGAATAAAACCTTCTATGGTCATACACTTAATATAAATGGTTTATTGAATCTCGATCGTAATGATACACATATTCATAATATTGATGCTAAAAGATACAAAGTTAATAATGATAGTGCAACTTATTTGTGGCACTGCCGTTTAGGTCATATTGGTGTAAAGCGCATGAAGAAACTCCATGCTGATGGGCTTTTGGAATCACTTGATTATGAATCACTTGATGCTTGCGAACCATGCCTCATGGGCAAGATGACTAAGACTCCGTTCTCTGGAACAATGGAGTGAGCAATAGACTTACTGGAAATAATACATACTGATGTATGCGGTCCAATGAGTGTTGATGCTCGCAGTGGGTATCGTTATTTTCTGACCTTCACAGATGATTTGAGCAGATATGGGTATATCTACTTGATGAAACATAAGTCTGAAACATTTGAAAAGTTCAAAGAATTTCAGAGTGAAGTGGAAAATCATCGTAACAAGAGAATAAAGGTTCTACGATCTGATAGTGGATTCAAATATTTGAGTTACGAGTTTGGCCTTCATTTAAAACAATGTGGAATAGTTTCACAACTCACGCCACCTGGAGCACCACAGTGTAATGGTGTGTCCGAACGTCGTAACCGTGCTTTATTAGGTGTGATCTATGATGTCTCTTACCGATTTACCACTATCGTTTTGGGGTTATGCATTAGAGATAGCTGCATTCACGTTAAATAGGGCACCATCTAAATCCGTTGAGACGACACCATATGAACTATGGTTTGACAACAAACCTAAGCTGTCATTTCTTAAAGTTTGGGGTTGCGATGCTTATGTGAAAAAGTTTCAGCCTGATAAGCTCAAACCCAAATCGGAGAAGTGCGTCTTCATAGGATACCCAAAAGAAACTGTTGGGTACGTCTTCTATCACAGATCCGAAGGCAAGATCTTTGTTGCTAAGAGTGGATCATTTCTAGAGAAGGAGTTTCTCTCGAAAGAAGTGAGTGGGAGGAAAGTAGAACTTGATGAGGTAGTTGTACCTTCTCTCGAATTGGAAAATGGTTCATCACAGAAATCAGTTCAAATGATGCCTACACCAATTAGTGAGGAAGTTAATGATGATGATCACGAAACAGATCAAGTTACTACCAAACCTCGTAGGTCAACCAGAGTACGATCCACACCAGAGTGGTACGGTAATCCTATTTTGGAAGTCAAGTTACTAGACCATGATGAACCTACGAACTATGAGGAGGCGATGATGAGCCCAGATTCTGCGAAATGGCTTGAGACCATGAAATCTGAGATGGGATCCATGTATGAGAACAAAGTATGGACTTTGATTGACTTGCCCGATGATCGGCGAGCCATTGAGAATAAATGGATCTTCAAGAGGAAGACAGACGCTGATAGTAGTGTTACTATCTACAAAGCTCGACTTGTCGAAAAGGGTTTTTGACAAATTCAACATGTTGACTACGATGAGATTTTCTCACTCGTATCGATGCTTAAAGTCTGTCCGAATCACATTTTATGAAATCTGACAAATGGATAACAAAACTGCATTCCTTAATGGATTTATTAAAGGAGAGTTGTATATGATACAACCAGAAGGTTTTGTCAATCCTAAAGGTGCTAACAAAAAATGCAAGCTCCAGCGATCCATCTATGGACTGGTGCAAGCATCTCGGAGTTGGAATATACGCTTTGATAAGTTGATCAAAGCATATAGTTTTATACAGACTTGCGGTAAAGCCTGTATTTACAAGAAAGTGAGTGGGAGCACTACAACATTTTTGATAAGTATATGTGAATGACATATTGTTGAATGGAAATGATGTAGAATTTTCTGGAAAGCATAAAGGAGTGTTTTAAAGGAGTTTTTTTTCAAAGAAAGACCTCGGTGAAGCTGCTTACATATTGGGCATCAAGATCTATAGAGATAGATCAAGACGCTTGATAAGATTTTTCAATGAGTACATACCTTGACAAGATTTTTGAAGTAGTTCAAAATGGAACAGCCAAAGAAGGAGTTCTTGCCTGTATTGCAAGGTGTAAAGTTGAGTAAGACTCAAAACACGACCATGGCAGAAAATAGAAAGAGAATGAAAGTCATTCCATATGCCTCAGCCATAGGTTCTAGAAAGTATGCTATGCTGTGTACCAAACCTATTGTGTACCTTGTCATGAGTTTGGCAAGGGGGTACAATATTGATCCAGGAGTGGATCACCTGACAGCGATCAAAATTATCCTTAGAAGACTAAGGAGATATTTCTCGGTTATGGAGGTGATAAAGAGTTCGTCGTAAAGAGTTACGCCGATGCAAGCTTTTACACCGATCCGGATGACTCTGAGTCTCAATCTGGATACATATTGAAAGTGGGAGCAATTAGCTAGAGTAGCTCCATGCATAGCATTGTAGACATAGAAAATTTGCAAAATACATACGGCTCTGAATGTGACAGACCCATTGACTAAGCTTCTCTCACAAGCAAAACATGATCACACGTTAGTACTCTTTGGCCCTCTTGGTAATGCACATCACTATAAGCCTTGCAAGCAATATGAATAATGAGTTAGTCACGGGATGATGCATTATGGAACGAGTAAAGAGACTTGCCAGTAACGAGATTGAACTAGGTATGATGATACCGACGATCGAATCTCGGGCAACTAACATACCGATGACAAAGGGAACAACGTATGTTGTTATGCGGTTTGACCGATAAAGATCTTTGTAAAATATGTAGGAGCCAATATGAGCATACAGGTTCCGCTATTGGTTGTTGACTGGAGATGTGTCTCGGTCACGTCTACATAGTTCTCGAACTCTAGGGTCCGCACGCTTAACATTCGATGACAATTTGTATTATGAGTTATGTGATTTGATGACCAAAGTTTTTTCAGAGTCCCGGATGAGATCACAGACTTGACGAGGAGTCTCGAAATGGTTGAGAGGTAAAGATTCATATATTGGAAGGTAGTATTCGGACACCGGAAGGGTTCTGGAGTGTATCGGGTACATACCGGAGTACCGGAGGGGTTACCGGAACCCCCCGGGGAAAGATATGGGCCTTATGGGCCATAGGAGGGAGGCTAACCAGCCCACAAGGGGCTGGTGCGCCCCTCACAAGGGAGGAGGCCTAATTGGACTTGGGAAGGGGGCGCCACCCCCCTTTCCTTCTCCTACTCCCTCTCCTTCCCCTTTTCCCCCTCCGGTAGAAGGAGAAAAGGGTGGGGCCGAATCCTACTAGGACTAGAGTCCTAGTAGGACTCCCCTCTCCCTGGCGCGCTCCTTGTTGACCCACCACCTCCTCCCCCCCTTTATATACGGGGGCAGGGGCACCCCAAAGTCACAACAGACAATCTCTTAGCCGTGTGCGGTGCCCCCCTCCACAGTTTAACACCTCGGTCATATCGTCGTAGTGCTTAGGCGAAGCCCTGCACCGGTAACATCATCATCACCGTCACCACGCTGTTGTGCTGATGAAACTCTCCCTTGACCCTCTGCTGGATCAAGAGTTCGAGGGACGTCATCGAGCTGAACGTGTGCAGAACTCGGAGGTGTCGTACGTTCGATACTTGGATCGTGAAGACGTTCGACTACATCAACCGCGTTACTAAATGCTTCCGCTTTTGGTCTACGAGGGTACGTGGACACTCTCCCGTCTCGTTGCTATGCATCTCCTAGATAGATCTTGCGTGATTGTAGGTAAAATTTTCAAATACTGCGTTCCCCAACAAGCAATGGGAAGGAGCGCCACTGATGAGGAGGCGGCACTGCAAGCAAGCAGTGAAGGTTTGAACTTGGAAAGGAAGGCGGAAATAGGGGAAATGTGGCTTTGGTCAGGAGGAGGGGGGAGGTAGATATTTCTGCGGAAGCCGAAAATTTTGGCTCGGTGCAGCGAAAAACTGACGCGCAAAGTGTCATCAGACACGGTCCCTTATTTAGCACTGTGTATGATATGTGAACATCACAAACAATTCATGTAGCTTATCCCATGTGTGATGAGTTTGAACGTGCAAATTTTGGTCCGGATTTCCCTGGTTACAGTGGTCATCCACGCCATTGCATAATTTGGGTACACAAAAGAGCCTACAACACACCCACACTTCTTAATCGAGCAAGTTCAGCAATTAAACAGAGCTAGCCGACCTAAACATTACTCTAACAAAAGACCGGCACTTTAAACAAAGAGCACTACTTCGGTTGGCGCTCATCGATCTCCACCGCCTCCTCCATGTCCACCTCGCACCCGATAATCTCCTGGGGAAGGGGCTATGTCGGCGTTCTAGGAACGGGCATCCCCAGACTTGCCTGCCTGCGGCCCACGGCGTGGCTCCTCTAGCGGCCTGGTACGGCCCTACTTCACCAGCAAACACTCAAGACCCTCGCGAGGGGCCAAGCCTCGCGAGGCGGACGACACAAGACCTCCTCAGGGGCGGCCTCACCAGGCTCGCTCGCGAGGAGCGGAGAGATCAAGGCGAGGGGCACCTCGTGGGGTTCCCGTGACGTGAGCCATGACGACCAAGACCAGGCGGGCGCCAGCAGGCGCAGAGTACCCATTGGCTCTTTGGTGCTAAAGGGGCAAGCGCAGGCGAGGAGTCCCAAGGCATCAGGCAAAGGTTTCCATATCAGTGCAACGAGACCAAGACTAGCAGGACGGCAGGACGGAGGTCATCGCGGAGCCCACGACGGCGTCACCACCAGATCCTTTAGCAGGCGAAGACCACCTTTTGTCAGGATAGCTTGTACTAGCTGTCCCCCTTCAAATTGGCCGTTGTGGGATCCCTTCCCGCCTAACATTCGGGGAGAGGACCCGGGCCTCTATATAGAGGACTAGCCACCACCTTAGCAGGGGACGGATCATTCAGACCACCCTCACACACACAAGCTCGCCGAGTAGAAGAAAACCTCTCCTCAGGAGGCTGTTCTTCCCTTGTACTTGTTCATCCTCAGCCTACAAGGCAATCCACCACACCACACTGGAGTAGGGTATTACACCACATCGGTGGCCCGAACCAGTATAAACTCTTGTGTCCCTTGTTCTTCGAGTTCGGCGTGCTGAGCTTTGAGATCATGGTGAGTGAGCGAGCTAGGGGGAGGGAGAGATCTTCGTGCGCACCCTAGAGTTCGAACCTTAAGGGTTTTACCAGAACCCGAAATCCGACATTTATCGCGCCAAGTAGGGGTGCGCCGAAGCCTCTCTTCCATCAGCAGACCCGCCAACATTCTACGGCGCCGATGTCCGACGACCCGAGGGCCGACGCCGACCACTGGGCAGCTTGGCCAGTCCGGGCGACGCCGTCCGCCCAAGAAGACCTCAATTCCACGCTCCAAGCGGCACGCGCACTGCCGAACGCCGCGGGGGACGGGCGGCGCGGTCCAACGCCTTCCACCCTTACCCCGTGGCGCGCGCGGGCCGCCGTAAGGGCCTCGAGCTACGCCGCGGCGATAGTGCCGCATACACGACGGGAGCAAGCAAACATGAGGGCCGCACTCATAGTGGCGCGCGAGCTGCTGCGGTGCCGACTAGCAGAGAGCGGCTGTGATGCATTGCTGGAGCGCGTCGCTGAGCTGTTGGACGCCACGACCAGGGGTACGCCACCTTTCTGCTCCCTACCTACGCCTCAAGTTGTGGCCAGATCGCACGGTGGGTCACTCCGCGCCCGCGTGCTCCCAGGCGCACCAGAAGGGTTCATCGGCAATGACGCGGCCAACAGAGTCGGGCACCCAGCCGCACTTGTGCCTCCCCCGGTGGGCGCAGCCGCGAACGTTGCCCCCTATGGCCCCAGCAGGATGCTACCCTTCCACCCCCGGGGCGGCACGCTGGGCCCGGTGGCGTGGAGCGCGGGGCATTTGGGTTTCTGGGACGGCGGCTCCGGAAGCCTATGTGCCTCGCATGATGGACCGAGAGTACACGCCGGAGGATGACCCCGGCTCGTTCCTCAAGCTGGGTTGGGAAGGGGAGACGCTGGAAGTTGAGGCCTTCCAGGAGCCACCCAGGAGCCTCGCCGACCCCTCTGACGACAACAACTACAGGGTAACACTAATCTCTCAGGAGCAGGCTTACGCTAACCGTGGGTCACAAGTGGATCAGGTCATGGCGGTGGACGATGGCCCCAGCACGGCAGCCTCCCTTCCACCAGGGGAAGCGCACTGGGGGCTGCGTGGGAGGGGCCTAGAGCAAGGCCCCTCTCCGCATCGCACGGAGCAAGGCGTCGCCCGGAGGTAGGTCCTCTGTCGGGGAGGCACTGGCGAGCCTTCCCCCCGGCAGAGGGCCCATGGTCGCCGAGGGTGCCGCTAGCGTCCCCTTTGCCCCTTGGCGTCGTCCTGGTTTCCGGATGCCCCAACAGTGGTCGAGGGTGGTGCAAGGCGGGGCCCTCGTCTGGCAATATGAAGCAAGGCTCACGCCTGTGAAGGTCTCCCATCGTGACACTCTCACATAATAATGAGTTGGGCTGTACACGCCCCGGTGTCTCCGGAGTGCCGCCCTCAGGCCTCGGGGCTCCCGCCCACGTCCTAGTGGAAGCACCATGCTCCGCGCTGGCCGTCGACCCAGTCCCCCAATGACTATGCTCACAGCCAGTGAAAGCACTTAGCTCCCCGCTGGTGGGAAGACAAGAAGACTAGCTAGGTGCCGGACGCGGCCATTTGCTTTTGAACTCTTTTCTGTAGCTCAAATCTGCAGCCTTTGATCTTGAATTTGAAGTTGTATTTCCATTGGCAATCATGGGGGCATCCTTTCTCGTTCGTGTTGATTTCATGAGTTTCTGGATTCGTGCTTTGTTTTGAGATTTGCGTCCGCTACCTCCCCCCTTCCGAGCACCTCGCGAGCGGGGGCTGGCCGCGGCATACACGCACTATGCGCGCACCCTGCCATGACTGGCGCTCGCTTCTCACGAGGACCTCTCGGGTGGACTAGCGGACCCCTCAGGAAACCAAAACCTCGCGAGCCCGCAAAGGACTCCCCTCAGAAGAAATGCACATCCGCAGCTGCCAAATCATTTTGAAGCCCGACTGGACTAAAGTAAGCTACAACAGCTCAGCACCCGCAAGGGGCTCGCAAGCACACAAGAGCGCGGTTTAAGCCTAGCCTAAGGAGTAAAATGGTAGTTTGTTTACATGAGGGGCTCCCCCTTCCCAAAATGCTCTTACATGATGAGGGGCTGTGCCCAAGCTTTTGCATGCAGGTTCAAAATAAAGGAGCACAAGCTCAGTCGGACATGCCGCTCGCTGTGTCTTCCAAGTCGCTCCCGGACATGCTTCTGGCGCTGTCGCTGGCGCTATCTTCATTGTCATCAACCACGCCGCCCTCATCCGCCACGACCACCACCCCGTCATCATCAAAAGCAAAGCCCTAACTAGAGCATCCACATTGTCATCCACCCAGCACGCTAGGTTGTCCCAGATGACCTCATGCACTGGGGCAATGGCGGCGTCAAAGTTAAAGTCAGGATTGGTGTTTAGGAGATGGCTGAAGACGCGGGAGAATGCGCGCCCGAGGAGGCCTCGGCTCTTTTCGTCCACAAGCTCGTGAGCCCTCTCAGCCCGGTTCTCCAGGCGCGTCCCGACATCGGTGAAGAAGCGAAGATGGTTGGCGTAGTCCTCGGCGTGGGGGTGAGGGGCGTGCTCATCGCAGATGGTACCTAGTGCCTGATTGGCCCTCGTCCTGAGGTCCCGAAGCATGGGAACATGCTCGCGCAGTAGCGTCTGCCGGCGGAGCGCCTCTTCCCTTCTCTGCTGCGCGAAGGACTCGGCGCTGGTAACCCGCTGCTGAAGTGGGAGCAGCTCAGCACGGGCGGAGGCCAGCTCGGCTTGCACGGAGATCAAGGCAACTAAGGCGGCCTTCTCGCGCTGCTCCGCCTCGGCCAACCCTGACCTGAGGGCAGCGGTCCTGCCCTCAGATTCGGCCTCCACGAGCTTCAGCTTCAGATCGTACCTGTTGGCAAGATCAGCACGAGCCTCAGCCACTCTATGGTCAACTTCCTCCTGGGTCCTGGCCTCGCGCGCGCTGGCAGCATCTTCCGCTTCGGCGACCTGACGCTCCCTCGTCTCCAACCGCTCAAGCTCGAGGCTGCGCTCCGTAGCCTCCAGCATCATCGCTTCCTCGCGCCTCAAGATCTCCTCCTCATCAGATGGCGCCTGATACATCTCCAACGTATCTATCATTTTTTATTGTTCCATGCTATTATATTACCTTTTTTGGATGTTTAATGGGCTTTATTATACACTTTTATATTGTTTTTCGGACTAACCTGTTAACCGAAGGCCCAGTGCAAATTGCTATTTTTTTGCCTATTTCAGTGTTTCGCAGAAAAGGAATATCAAACTGAATCCAAACGGAATGAAACCTTCGGGAGAGTTATTTTTGGAACAAACGTGATCCAGGGGACTTGGAGTGGATGTCAAGAAAGAAGCAAGGAGGCCACGAGGCAGGGAGGCGCGCCCCCACCCACGTGGGCCCATCGCAGCTCCGCCGACCAACTTCTTCCTCCTATATATATCCATATACCCCGAAAACATCCAAGAGCACCACAAAACCCTATTTCCACCGCCGCAACATTCTGTACCCATGAGATCCCATCTTGGGGCCTTTTCCAGCACTCCACCGGAGGGGGAATCGATCACGGAGGGCTTCTACATCAACACCATAGCCTCTCCGATGATGTGTGAGTAGTTTACCACAGACCTTCGGGTCCATAGTTATTAGCTAGATGGCTTCTTCTCTCTCTTTGGATCTCAATACAAAGTTCTCCTCGATTCTCTTGGAGATCTATTCGATGTAACTCTTTTTGCGGTGTGTTTGTCGAGATCCGATGAATTGTGGGTTTATGATCAAGATTATCTATGAACAATATTTGAATCTCCTCTGAATTCTTTTATGTATGATTTGTTATCTTTGCAAGTCTCTTCAAATTATCAGTTTGGTTTGGATTGATCTTTCTTGCAATGGGAGAAGTGCTTAGCTTTGGGTTCAATCTTGCGGTGTCCTTTACCAGTGACAGCAGGGGCAGCAAGGCACGTATTGTATTGTTGCCATCGAGGATAAAAAGATGGGGTTTATATCATAATGCTTGAGTTTATCCCTCTACATCATGTCATCTTGCCTAATGCGTTACTCTGTTCTTATGAACTTAATACTCTAGATGCATGCTGGATAGCGGTCGATGTGTGGAGTAATAGTAGTAGATGCAGAATCGTTTTGGTCTACTTATCGCGGACGTGATGCCTATATACATGATCTTGCCTAGATATTCTCATAACTATGCACTTTTCTATCAATTACTCGACAGTAATTTGTTCACCCACCGTGATACTTATGCTATCTTGAGAGAAGCCACTAGTGAAACCTATGGCCCCCGAGTCTATTCTCCATCATATAAGTTTCCAATCTATTTTACTTTGCAATCTTTACTTTCCAATCTTTATCATAAAAAAATACCAAAAATATTTATCTTATTATCTCTATCAGATCTCACTTTTGCAAGTGGCCGTGAAGGGATTGACAACCCCTTTATGGCGTTGGTTGCAAGGTTCTTATTTGTTTGTGCAGGTACAAGGCAACTTGCGTGTAACCTCCTACTGGATTGATACCTTGGTTCTCAAAAACTGAGGGAAATACTTACGCTACTTTGCTGCATCACCCTTTCCTCTTCAAGGGAAAACCAACGCATGCTCAAGAGGTAGCAAGAAGGATTTCTGGCGCCATTGCCGAGGAGGCTTACAACAAGTCAAGTCAAGATTTGATCTCCCGCCAACGTGCGATTTCTGGCGCCGTTGCCGAGGAGATCTACGCCAAGTCAAGACATACCTAGTACCCATCACAAATCTTATCCCTCGCATTACATTATTTGCCATTAGCCTCTCGTTTTCCTCTCCCCCACTTCATCCTTGCCATTTTATTCGCCCTCTTTTTCCGTTCGCCTCTTTTTCGCCTGCTCCTTGTGTGCTTGTGTGTTGGACTATTTGTCATGATGGCTCAAGATAATATTAAATTGTGTGACTTTTCCAATACCAACAATGATTTTCTTAGCACTCCGATTGCTCCTATTACCGATGTTGAATCTTGTGAAATTAATGCTGCCTTATTGAATCTTGTCATGAAAGATCAATTCTCTAGCCTTCCTAGTGAAGATGCCGCTACCCATCTAAACAACTTTGTTGATTTGTGTGATATGCAAAAGAAGAAAGACGTGGATAATGATATTTTTAAATTGAAGCTATTTCTGTTTTCGCTTAGAGATCGTGCTAAAACTTGGTTTTCGTCTTTGCCCCAAAATAGTATTGATTCATGGAATAAGTGCAAAGATGCTTTTATCTCTTAAGTATTTTCCTCCCGCTAAGATCATCTCTCTTAGAAACGATATTATGAATTTTAAGCAACTTGATCATGAGCATGTTGCACAAGCTTGGGAGAGGATGAAATTAATGATACGTGATTGCCCTACACATGGTTTGAATTTATGGATGATTATACAAAATTTTTATGCCGGATTGAATTTTGCTTCTAGAAATCTTTTAGATTCGGACGCGGGAGGCACTTTTATGGAAATCACTTTAGGAGAAGCTACTAAACTCCTAGCTAATATTATGGTTAATTATTCTCAATGGCACACCGAAAGATCTACTACTAAAAAGGTTCATGCGATAGAAGAGATTAATGTTTTGAGTGGAAAGATGGATGAACTTATGAAATTGTTTGCTAATAACAGTGCTTCTTCTGATCCTAATAATATACCTTTGTCTGCTTTGATTGAGAATAATAATGAATCTATGGATGTGAATTTTGTTGGTAGGACCAATTTTGGTAACAACGCGTATAGAGGAAACTTTAATCCTAGGTCGTTTCCTAGTAATTCCTCTAATAGTTATGGTAGTTCCTACAACAACTCTTATGGAAATTTTAATAAGATGCCCCCTGATTTTGAGACTAGTGTTAAAGAATTTATGATTTCGCAAAAGAATTTCAATGCTGTGCTTGAAGAAAAATTGCCTAAGATTGATGAGTTGGCTGGAACATGGATAGAATTTCCCTTGATGTTGATTCTTTGAAACTTAGATCTATTCCACCTAAGCATGATATCAATGAGTCTCTCAAAGCTATGAGAATTTCCATTGATGAGTGCAAAGAAAGAACCGCTAGGATGCATGCAAAAAAAGATTGCTTTATGAAAGCGTGTTCTTCTAGTTTTCATGATAATAAGGATGAAGATCTAAAAGTGATTGATGTGTCTCCTATTAAATCTTTGTTTTGTAATATGAATCTTGATAATGATGGGACTGGAGACGAGTCAACTTTAGTTAAAAGGCATCCCAATGATTCGGAGTTTTTAGATCTTGATGCAAAAATTGGTAAAAGTGGGATTGAATAGGTCAAAACTTTACATAGCAATGAACCCACTATTTTGGATTTCAAGGAATTTAATTATGATAATTGCTCTTTGATAGATTTTATTTCCTTGTTGCAATCCGTGCTAAATTCTCCTCATGCTTATAGTCAAAATAAAGCTTTTACTAAACATATCGTTGATGCTATAATGCAATCTTATGAAGAAAATTTTAAATTAGAAGTTTCTATCCCTAGAAAACTTTATGATGAGTGGGAACCTACTATTAAAATTAAGATTAAAGATCATGAATGCTATGCTTTGTGTGATTTGGGTGCTAGTGTTTCCACGATTCCAAAAACTTTGTGTGATGTGTTAGGTTTCCGTGAATTTGATGATTGTTCTTTAAATTTGCATCTTGCGGATTCCACCATTAAGAAACCTATGGGAACAATTAATGATATTCTTATTGTTGCAAATAGGAATTATTTTCCCATAGATTTCATTGTTCTTGACATAGATTGCAATCCTACATGGCCTATTATTCTCGGTAGACCTTTCCTTAGAACGATTGGTGCAATTATTGATATGAAAGAACGGAATATTAGATTCCAATTTCCGTTAAGGAAAGGCATGGAGCACTTTCCTAGAAATAAAATTAAATTACCTTATGAATCTATTATGAGAGCCACTTACGGATTGCATACCAAAGATGATAATACCTAGATCTATTCTTGCCTTTATGCCTAGCTAGGGGCGTTAAACGATAGCGCTTGTTGGGAGGCAACCCAATTTTATTTTTGTTTCTTGATTTTTGGTTCTGTTTAGTAATAAATATTTGATCTAGCCTCTTTGTTAGGTGTGGTTTTATGTTTTAATTAGTGTTTGTGCCAAGTAAAACCTATAGGATCTTCTTGGATGATAGTTATTTGATCTTGCTGAAAAAGTCAGAAACTTTCTGCTCACAAAAACAATTGTTAAAAATCACCAGAACGTGATAAAATACTGATTCCAAGTGCAGTAGATCAATAAACAAATTATCCAGGTCTTCCTATTTTGGTAGATTTTTCTGAGTTACAGAAGTTTGCGTTAGATACAGATTACTACAGACTGTTCTGTTTTTGACAGATTCTGTTTTTCGTGTGTTGTTTGCTTATTTTTATGAATCTATGAGTAGTATCGGAGGTTATGAACCATAGAGAAGATGGAATAAAGTAGGTTTAACACCAATATAAATAAATAATGAGTTCATTACATTACCTTAAAGTGGTGGTTTGTTTTATTTTGTTAACGGAGCTCATTAGATTTTCTGTTGAGTTTTGTGTTGTGAAGTTTTCAAGTTTTGGGTAAATTTTGATGGATTATGGAATAAGGAGTGGAAAGAGCCTAAGATTGGGGATGCCCAAGGCACCCCAAGGTAAAATTCAAGGACAACCAAAAGCCTAAGCTTGGGGATGCCCCGGAAGGCATCCCCTCTTTCGTCTTCGTCCATCGGTAACTTTACTTGATGCTATATTTTTATTCACCACATGACATGTGTTTTGCTTGGAGCGTCTTGTATGATTTGAGTATTTGCTTTTTAGTTTACCACAATCATCCTTTCTGTACACACCTTTTGGGAGAGACACACATGAATCGGAATTTATTAGAATACTCTATGTGCTTCACTTATATCTTTTGAGCTAGATAATTTTGCTCTAGTGCTTCGCTTATATCCTTTTAGAGCACGGTGGTGGTTTTATTTTATAGAAATTGTTGATCTCTCATGCTTCACTTATATTATTTTGAGAGTCCTTTAGAACAGCATGGTAATTTGCTTTGGCTATAAAATTTGTCTTAATATAATAGGCATCCAATTTGGATATAATAAAAACTTTCATCAAAGGTGCATTGAATGCTATGAGAAGTTTGATACTTGATGATTGTTTTGACATATGGAGATGGTAATATTAGAGTGGTGCTAGTTGAGTAGTTGGGAATTTGAGAAATACTTGTGTTGAAGTTTGCAAGTCCCGTAGCATGCACGTATGGTAAACGTTGCGTAACAAATTTGAAGCATGAGGTGTTCTTTGATTGTCATCCTTATTAGTGGCGGTCGGGGACGAGCGATTGTCTTTTCCTACCAATCAATCCCCCTAGGAGCATGCGCGTAATGCTTGGTTTTTGATGACTTATAGATTTTTGCAATAAGTATGTGAGTTCTTTATGACTAATGTTGAGTCCATGGATTATACGCACTCTCACCTTTCCATCATTGCTACCTCTTCGGTACCGTGCATTGCCCTTTCTCACCTTGAGAGTTGGTGCAAACTTCGCCGGTGCATCCAACCCCCGTGATATGATACGCTCTATCACACATAAACCTCCTTATATTTACTCAAAACAGCCACCATACCTACCTATTATGGCATTTCCATAGCCATTCCGAGATATATTGCCATGCAGCTTTCCACCATTTCATTTATTATGACACGCTTCATCATTGTCATATTGCCTTGCATGATCATGTAGTTGACATCGTATTTGTGGCAAAGCCACCATGCATAATTTATCATACATGTCACTCTTGATTCATTGCCCATCCCGGTACATCGTCAGAGGCATTCATATAGAGTCATATTTTGTTCTAGTATCGAGTTGTAATCATTGAGTTGTAAATAAATAGAAGTGTGATGATCATCATAAACAGAGCATTGTCCCAAATAAAAAAAGAAAAGAAAAGAGAATGGCCAAAAAAAGAAGGCCCAAAAAAAAGAAGAGAAATAAAAAGGGACAATGCTACTATCTTTTTTTCCACATTTGTGCTTCAAAGTAGCACCATGATCTTTATGATAGAGAGTCTCTTGTTTTATCACTTTCATATACTAGTGGGAATTTTTCATTATAGAACTTGGCTTGTATATTTCAACAATGGGCTTCCTCAAATGCCCTAGGTCTTCGTGAGCAAGCAAGTTGGATGCACACCCACTTAGTTTCCATTGTTGAGCTTTCATACATTTATAGCTCTAGTGCATCCGTTGCATGGCAATCCCTACTCCTTGCATTGACATCAATTCATGGGCATCTCCCTAGCCCGTTGATTAGCCGCGTCAATGTGAGACTTTCTCCTTTTTTTTCTTCTCCACATAACCCCCATCATTATATTCTATTCCACCCATAGTGCTATATCCATGGCTCACGCTCATGTATTGCGTGAAGGTTGAAAAAGTTTGAGATTACTAAAGTATGAAACAATTGCTTGGCTTGTCATCGGGGTTGTGCATGATGAGAGCATTCTTGTGTGACGAAAATGGAGCATGACCAAACTATATGATTTTTTAGGGATGAACTTTATTTAGCCATGTTATTTTGAGAAGACATAATTCCTTAGTTAGTATGGTTGAAGTATTACTATTTTTATCTCAATATTAAACTTTTGTCTTGAATCTTTCGGATCTGAACATTCATGCCACAATAAAGAAAATTACATTGAAAATTATGCTAGGTAGAATTCCACATCAAAAATTCTGTTTTTATCATTTACCTACTCGAGGACGAGTAGGAATTAACCTTGGGGATGCTTGATACGTCTCCAACGTATCTATAATTTTTTATTGTTCCATGCTATTATATTATCTGTTTTGGATGTTTAATGGGCTTTATTATACACTTTTATATTATTATTGGGACTAACCTATTAACCGAAGGCCCAGTGCAAATTGTCGTTTTTTTGCCTATTTCAGTGTTCCGCAGAAAGGGAATATCAAAGGGAATCCAAACGGAATGAAACCTTTGGGAGAGTTATTTTTGGAACAAACGTGATCCAAGGGACATGGAGTGGACGTCAAGAAAGAGGCGAGGAGGCCACGAGGCATGGAAGCGTGCTTGCCCCCCTGGGCGCCCCCCCCACCCTCGTGGGCCCCTCGCAGCTCCACCGACCTACTTCTTCCTCCTATATATGTCCATATACCCCGAAAACATCCTAGATCACCACGAAACCCTATTTCCACCACCGCAACCTTCTGCACCCGTGAGATCCCATCTTGGGGCCTTTTCCGGCGCTCCGCTGGAGGAGGAATCGATCACAGAGGGCTTCTACATCAACACCATAGCCTCTCCGATGATGTGTGAGTAGTTTACCACAGACCTTCGGGTCCATAGTTATTAGCTAGATGGCTTCTTCTCTCTCTTTGGATCTCAATACAAAGTTCTCCTCGATTCTCTTGGAGATCTATTCGATGTAACTCTTTTTGCGGTGTGTTTGTCGAGATCCGATGAATTGTGGGTTTATGATCAAGATTATCTATGAACAATATTTGAATCTCCTCTGAATTCTTTTATGTATGATTTGTTATCTTTGCAAGTCTCTTCGAATTATCAGTTTGGTTTGGCCTACTAGATTGATCTTTCTTGCAATGGGAGAAGTGCTTAGCTTTGGGTTCAATCTTGCGGTGTCCTTTCCCAGTGACAGCAGGGGCAGCAAGGCACGTATTGTATTGTTGCCATCGATGATAAAAAGATGGGGTTTATATCGTATTGCTTGAGTTTATCCCTCTACATCATGTCATCTTGCCTAATGTGTTACTCTGTTCTTATGAGCTTAATACTCTAGATGCATGCTGGATAGAGGTCGATGTGTGGAGTAATAGTAGTAGATGCAGAATCGTTTCGGTCTACTTGTCGCGGACGTGATGCCTATATACATGATCATGCCTAGATATTCTCATAACTATGCACTTTTCTATCAATTGCTCGACAGTAATTTGTTCACCCACCGTAATACTTATGCTATCTTGACAGAAGCCACTAGTGAAACCTATGGCCCCCGGGTCTATTCTCCATCATATAAGTTTCCAATCTATTTTACTTTGCAATCTTTACTTTCCAATCTTTATCATAAAAAATACCAAAAATATTTATCTTATTATCTCTATCAAATCTCACTTTTGCAAGTGGCCGTGAAGGGATTGACAACCCCTTTATCGCGTTGGTTGCAAGGTTCTTATTTGTTTGTGGAGGTACAAGGCGACTTGCGTGTAACCTCCTACTGGATTGATACGTTGGTTCTCAAAAACTGAGGGAAATACTTACGCTACTTTGTTGCATCACCCTTTCCTCTTCAAGGGAAAACCAACGCATGCTCAAGAGGTAGCAGCGCCCCCTTCATTGACGCCAAGGCAGCCCTGCGCGCCTCCACTTGCTGCTCCAGGAAGGCATTCAGGGCCAGGAGCTCCTGCCTGTGCTTCTCGGCTGCCTCACGACGGAGGTCAGCCTCTCGGGCCTCCTCCAATGCCCGGGCGCTGGCCTTGCCGAGGTTGTGAGGGACTCCTCGGCCTTCGTGTTAGCGTGCTCGCGCCGGAGGCGCCCGAGGTTGATGGCCACCTTCAGTTGATGCCATTCGTCCGCCAGCCGGAGACCCTCAGCTTCAAAGGCGGGCGTCGATGTCCGCGAGTTCTTCCCCAAGCCGGCTCAATGCACCCATCGCCTCCTGGAAGAGCTCGTGGTGGATAGCACCCCGCTTGCGCGCGAGCCCGAACGCATGACCAGGCCCATCCCTCGTGCCGGAAGTCGTTGAAGAGGTCCGAGGGGGCTCGCCTCCTCCCAGCAGGGGGCTGGGGGCTGGTGCCTTGCCGGGTGCCCCTCGGGCCCTGTCAAGAGCCCGGGGGGAGCGGTTCCTCACCTGAAGAAGAGGCCAGGGCCGAGGCCACCCAGCCGCGGTCGACAATCAAAGGAGGAGCCCTTGGCACGCCTGTCGCGCCCCAAGCAAGGCCACGAAGGAGAGATGGCAAGAACGCGGGCTCGAGGCACCAGGCTGGCGCGCTTGCCTCTCCGGCCGACCTCACGCCATGCGCGGCAGGCTGGCTTGAGACTCTCAAGGCCAGCAGGGGACTTGAGGCAGGAGGAGGTTGCTTCTCGTGAGATATCGGCGCCTTAGCAGAAGGGACCCTGGAGAGCCACAGTCAGGAGGGGAAGCAGCACTCGAAAAACTGCAAAGATAAGGTACTCACTGATCTACGGTGATGTATTTCCTCTGTTTGAATGGCCTGAAGGCATCACCGCTGCAGCTTGGAGACCCTTTCCTCTTCCGGAGCGCATCGAAGTTCAGCCAGAGCCGGCCGAAGCCCAGGGTACGGTCGCCAGCTCCGGGCTCAGTTGGGGAAGCTCCTGAGGAGGTGACCTCAAGGGTGCCATACTGCATGGAGACCTTGGCATCCACCTCGTGGCGACCCGCCGGGGCCTCGATCGGGGGTTGTGGCCTCAGGAGCATCGGGCTGTGACGCCCCTCCGACCGCTTCATCAGGACGACTCTCCAGGGAGTCGTGGGTCGGCCCTCCGGGAGCCCCGAGCGGCGCCGATCCCTCGGCAGCCGCGTCGCCAGCGGCCGATGATGGTTGCCCCCCTGCGCCCACTTTCGGGGATGTTGCTGCGCCGGTGGCGGGCAAGGGAGCCACGGAGACAGGGTTCTCACGAGGCCCTTCAAGACCGGCTGGGCGTAGTCCCCATTCATCGAAAGGGGGTATCTGCCTCACGAAATCCACCTTGTTCAAGCAGCGGTACAAGAGGCAACCCTCCTTTGGCATGTCGGCTGGCGATGGGTCGCCCGTCAGGATCTCGAGCACAGTTTGTAGCGCCTCAAGAGGAAGCCCGGACTAGTGAAGCCTCATGCGGTCCTTGCTGCTGGACAGAGTCCACATTGGTCGAGAATGGCGCTAGAGCGGGGCAACATGGCGTTGGATGAACTCCTTCACCACCATGGGCGCAGTCACGCCAAGATCCTTCAGCCTGGTCAACCGAAGCCAGACATAGGCAAGACGCGGGTCAGCGAGCCTCTCGTGGCCCCAGCCAGAGCTAGGAACGGCGGGTGCCGACGGGAGCGAGAGCAGGGGGCTGAGCATGCCGACATCCACGAATACCCACCTCTGCCGGAACCCGCTCATAGACGGCGGGAGCTCGAAGTCAATCCCCAAGCCGGCCGTCGCAGCCATGGCCTGGAAGCTCAGGCACCCCGAGCACTGCCGAGGGTCGGCCAGGTGCAGTGAGAAGAAATGGCGAAGTAGGCCACAGAAGGAGCAATGCCCACCATGGCCTCACAGGTGAAGGCGAAGAAAGCAAGGAGGACGATGGATTGGGATCTATGTGTAGCATATGGATCTGGTAATGAGAAAGCACGGCGTTGAAGAAGGAGGAGAAAGGGGGAATCAAGTCGGCCCATAGGGCGTCAAGGAGAATGTGGACCTCAGTGGCTGTCCTGTCAATGGAGGCGCAGGATGCGCTGGGCGGACCTTGCCCATGGCTTCCTGGTTGAGCACCACTGACCGACCGACAGCTGGCTTGAAGGCTGGGGCGGTTCGGCTGAGGACTGGAGCTTCTTCTTCCCCTTCTTCATTCAGCTCGGCGCCATTGCGACAGAGAGTACAGAGCTTGGGTCAGATTGGAAGAAGGGGCTGTTGTTTCGAGGAGGCGGAAGAGTTGGGGGAGCGCGTCGCCAGCGACGAAGGAGTAACTGTGTTGGTCGCGCTGGCCGCCTAGCCAGGCGGATATCAAGGCTGCATGGGGAAGCAGGGGCGCCCACGTCCCGTCAGTCGCCACACGTCAATCAAGGCCGCAGGTGGTTGGGGCCCACGGCACTCCGCACTTGCCCCTTGGCTTCGCCTCGAAGCCAAGTCCAAGCGCGCCTTGGGCTCGGGGGCTACTGTCGGCGTTCTGGGAATGGGGGTCCCCAGACTTGCCTGCCTGCGGCCCACGGCGTGGCTGCTCTAGCGCCCTGGTACGACCCATCTTCACCAGCAAACACTCAAGACCCTCGCGAGGGGCCAAGCCTCGCGAGGCGGACGACACAAGACCTCCTCTGGGGGAGGCCTCACCAAGCTGGCTCGCGAGGAGCGGAGAGATCAAGGCGAGGGGCACCTCGTGAGGTTCCCGTGACGTGAGCCATGACGACCACGGCCAGGCGGGCGCCAGCGGTCGCAGAGCACCCGTTGCCTCTTTGGTGCTAAAGGGTCAAGCGTAGGCGAGGAGTCCCGAGGCATCAGGCAAAGGTTTCCATATCGGTGCAACGAGACCAAGACCAGTAGGACGGCAGGACGGAGGTCATCGCGGAGCCCACGACGATGTCACCACCATAGCCTTTAGCAGGCGAGGACCACCTTTTGTCAGGATAGCTTGTACTAGCTGTCCCCCTTCAAATTGGCCGTTGTGGGATCCCTTCCCGCCTAACATTTGGGGAGAGGACCCGGGCCTCTATAAATAGGACTAGCCACCAGCTTAGCAGGGGACGGATCATTCAGATCACCCTCACACACACAAGCTCACTGAGCACAAGAACACCTCTCCTCAGGAGGCTGTTCTTCCCTTGTACTTGTTCATCCTCAGCCTACAAGGCAATCCACCACACCACACTGGAGTAGGGTATTCCACCACATCGGTGGCCCGAACCAGTATAAACTCTTGTGTCCCTTGTTCTTCGAGTTTGGCATGCTGAGCTTTGAGATCATGGTGAGTGAGCGAGCTAGGGGGAGGGAGAGATCTTCGTGTGCACCATAGAGTTCGAACCTTAAGGGTTTTGCCGGAACCCGAAATCCGACATGCTCCATGGCATCCATCACACCATACTCGGCAAGCATCTCACCATCCGCATCCGCCATCTCTTTGGAAAAGGCTGCCACGAGCTGGTCTTGGGCGGCCGTGGTCTGGGCTTGGATGGGCTCCATCACGGCAAGGTATGTCGCGAACGAATGGACGGCTGCTCGAACGCTCTCGGCGATTGCCAACTCTTTGACCATGGGTTGCCGATCGTTGTCGGAGAAGCTTCGTGCGATTTGTGCGGTGACCGCCAGGAGCTGGGCGTGGGCGGCCTCGAAATGGTTGTGGGTGGCCTCCATCAGAGCTAAGGCGGCCGCTACGGAATGGACAGTTGTTGTGCCGCTGTCACCATTTGATATCTCCGTCGCAGATATTGCTGCCACTATTTGAGCTGCAACAGCGGTCGTTCGGGATGCTGCGGACACCCGGTCACAGATTGCGGCCGCGATCATGCAGGTTGTTAGCATGCTCATGGCGGCTGCGGCCGCACTCTCGCCGGAGTGGGCTGCCGAAGTTGCTCTCACAACGTAGGTCCATGTCCCCATCTTTGACCGGCGATGATTGAACGGTGAAATGATATTTGGGGAGAAAGCTAGTGTGCTTGACGCGCCGGCTATGAGCTATAGCGGACGAACCTTCTTGCGAAAGCCATATGCTATGACGGTGCTCCAAGATATTTTGTACTGCATCTCATAAGGTTGGTGATAATAAATTGTGTGTGATGTACTTGATTTTTTGTCTTGATTTGAAATACATAATGGGGTCACAGAGGCCAACGAGGGTGTTTGAATTGCTAGAACTTTTATGTGCAGTGAACATGCAACTATAGGAGTGTCGTCAAATTTTTTGGAATTATTCAAGGTTCGTGTGGACATTTTTATACATTAATTGAGTTTTCAAGGCATTTAAGGTGCATAATTCAAAATTAAACTACATGCACGTGCTCAGGTGCACCAAAATGGGTTGTAAAATCATATATGTGTCCATGGGTGGATGCTTAGGTCCCATGCAAGAAATGGGAAAGAATTTTAAACACCTCGGCACCGTGGCTCGCCGGCAAACGTTGAGATACTTGGTTTTGGAATTCTAGAAAATCCAGAACTCATCTGAAATCCATGAAACTTGGCATGCTATCATGGAATGGCACCAACATGCTGTGGTAAAAAAAATCCCATTTGGGGCAAGTTTTCATATATGCTTTTCACAAACTAGAGCTTCTCACAAGAAGCCTCATGGTTCCGGTAGGGACCGTGTCACCTTTGTGGACGAAATGATATTTGTTGCCTCTTCTTGCTTTCATTTTTTTCTAGTGGGAACATAGACCAACAGGAGTGTCGTGTTAAAATTTGGAATTTTTTGGGGTTCATTTGGACATTTTTGTACATTAACTGAGTTTTCTAGGCATTTTATGTGCATAATTCAAGTTTGAACTACATGCACATTCTCTAGTGCAGAAAAATGGGTTGAAAAATCAAATGTGTGTCCTTGGGTGCATGCTTAGGTCCCATGCAAGAAATGGGAATGAATTTCAAACACCTCAGCACCGTCACTCGGCCGCAAACATTGAGATACATGGTTTTTAAATTCTGTAAATGCATGTTATCATGGAATGGCACCAACATGTTGCGGAAAATTTTGCCCCATTTGGGGTAGGTTTTGGTATAAGCTTCTCACAAACCAGAGCTTCTCACAAGAAGCCTCATGGTTCCGATAGGGAACGTCTCACCTTTGTGGATATTCGTTGTCTCTTCTTGCTTTCAATTTTTTTTTCTAGTGGCAACATAGACCAATAGGAGCGTCATCTTAAAATTTAGAATTTTTTGGAGTTCGTTTGGACATTTTTATACATTAACTACGTTTTCTAGGCATTTTATGTGCATAATTCAAATTTCAACTACATGCACATGCTCCAGTGCAGATGGTTTGCAAAATCAAATGTGCGGCCTTGGGTGGATGCTTAGGTCCCATGCAAGAAATAGGAATGAATTTCAAACACCTCGGCACCGTGGCTCGTTGGCAAACATTGAGATACTTGGTTTTGAAATTCTACAAAATCCAAAACTCGTCTGAAATTCATGAAATTTGGCATGCTATCATGGAATGGCACCAACATGTTGCAGTAATTTTTTTGTCCCATTTGGGGCAGGTTTTGGTATAAACTTCTCACAAATCAGAGCTTCTCACAAGAAGCCTCATGGTTCCGGTACAGAACGTGTCACCTTTGTGGACGAAACGATATTCATTGCCTCTTCTTGCTTTCAAATTTTTTCTAGCGGCAACATAGACCAACAGGAGTGTCATGTTAATATTTGAAAATTTTCGGGGTTCGTTTGGACATTTTTATATATTAACTGAGTTTTCTAGGCATTTTGTGTGCATAATTCAAATTTGAGCTACAATCTACAAGCACATGCTCTAGTGTAGAAAAATGGGTTAAAAATCAAATGTGTGTCCTTGGGGGCATGCTTAGGTCCCATGCAAGAAATGATAATGAATAAACTTCAAACACTTCAGCACCGTTGCTCGGCAGCAAACATTGAGATACTTGGTTTTTAAATTCTTGTAAATCCAAAACTCGTCTGAAATTCATGAAATTTGGCATGCTATCATGGAATGGCACCAACATGTTGTGATATTTTTCATGTCATTTGAGAGAAGGTGCATGAATTAACAGTTAACAAAGGCATTTTGAAAACAAATAGTTGCCATGTTACCATCTTAAAGGGTTGTATAACTTAAATCGTGGGCATGTTGCTAACCATTCACGTGACGCCACGCGTCACACTTTTAATGGCTAGGAGGTGTCGTGCGGACAACAGCTTGAGTAGACACGAGGCGTGCGAGCGCAGCCCACTCCGCAGGCTGACCGGGAGGCGTGCAAGCCGTCATCCGCTGCGTAGGCTCACAGGGAAGCTTGCGAGTTGTACGCTGCGCAGGCTCACTGGGAAGCTAGCCCTTTGACTTCCATGGCTGTCCGCCTCGCTCCCAACCTCTCCATTAATGGCTCCTGAGCCACTGTTTAATACGGGCGGCCTTACTCCACTACAAAAAAAATACACTTCCATGATGATACGTGTTTGTCACAGTAGGTCATGTTTTCTGTCATGCATGTACATCCATGACAAATTTATGACAGAATCAAGATAGTCATACCTGTGCTGTCGTAGAAGTGTTCCATGACATTTCCAAAATTATCATCATGGAAGTGTCCACTTCCATGACGATAAATCGCGCGTCACAGAAGTGCTTTCGTCAAGGGTGACCGACACGTCGCATCCACCGTAACGGAATGCCGTTAAGCTATCGGGTCCGGTTTTGGATCCGATAACCCGTTAATAGCCCTGACCAATGGGGATTTTCCACGTGTAAAATCATCATTGGCTGGAGGAAACACGTGTCGGCTCACCGTTGGGACAGATGTCATCCACTCATTGGACCCAAAGCGCATATGATAGTCGACACGTGGCATGGCCCAACAGAGGCCCATTCCTGTGAAAAGGCCGGCCCGTTTGACTTGGTCAAAAGGTGGAGGGCCGGCCCACGGCAAGCATGTTAACGGCCTATTCGCATATAGCCCATTTACAACCCGCTAACCTAGGGCCCGTTTACGGCCTATCCGAATTAGGCCCAGTAGCGTCATCTGGGCCGTCCAATATAATTCCAGCCCGTTTTAACTTCCGGCCCATGTATGGCCCATGACGTCTTTTGGCCCATATGAGGCCCTTAGTAACCCTCGGCCCATTAACGGGTCGTGGTAAAATTGGCCCGTAATGAACAGTGTATCACTTTATACCCATTAACGCCCCATTATCCCGTTGGGCCGTTTCCAGCCCATGTTATCTTTCGGCCTTCTCAGGGCCCATTTATTCTTGGGCTCCTTTCCAGCATTCGTTTACTTTCGGCCCGTTACTGTCATTTTCTGCTTGTGGGCCAAATACAGCCCGTGGTTACAGTCGGCCCATTTGTGGCCCGTTAATACTTTTGGGCCATTTTCATAGCGTCATCAAATGCGGCCGATTAACGATGGCCCGTTATGGTCGGCCCATGAATGGACGATTTCAACTCTAGCCCATTTATGGCCATAATGTGGTCTGTTATTAGCCCATGTTTGGCCAACCGATCATACGGCCCGTAGAAGGCCCATTGATGATACGGCTCGTAGAAGGCCCATTGTGTCTACGCTCCGTAGAAGGCCCATTGTTTCTACGGTCCTTAGAAGGCCCATTGTTTCTACGACCCATAGGAGGCCCATGTTAACTAAAGTAAATATGTAGCCCATTGTTAATGTGGCCTAGTTTTAAAAAATAGGTTATTGCGGCCACTAGCAAACCGCGGAAAAAGAACTGCACTGACTACAAGAAAACAAATAAACAAGACAATAAGGAAATAAATAAGCAAGCAACTTACGCTAGGCTATCACGACTATTACACATATTACATCCACTGGGCATCGAAGTTCGCCACAAGTGCAAATATAGGGAA
Source organism: Triticum aestivum (assembly GCF_018294505.1). Lineage (NCBI taxonomy): Eukaryota > Viridiplantae > Streptophyta > Magnoliopsida > Poales > Poaceae > Triticum > Triticum aestivum. The sequence goes on along the minus strand of NC_057802.1, from coordinate 403,285,373 downwards.
CAAAGCAGCATATAAACGCCGCAGCAAAACAAGTCCAGAACTGAAACCACTTCAGAAGAGCTCAAGAAACAATATCCTGGGTACCCATAATGCTAGCAAGATGCTTAGCAAGCGTATTAACTTTCTCTTGTTTGGTGCTTAAATCCTCCAGCACTTGCTGTTGCACCAGAAAGTATGCATCTGAATTCTGCAGGGACTTCCTCAGTCCTTCGGCTTCCTGTTGCATAACATCTGATCGATGTCTTTCAACTTGAAGTTGAGACTCAAGAAGCCGAACTGATTCAGGCAGCGAGTTCGAAGAGCTGGTGCCAGCAGTAGTAGCCAGTAACTCGAACACTACATCAAGACAGGACTTTGGGGTTGTCTGAGTGTCTTCAATATAGTTTTTATCAGCTTTCTTGGAGAACAACAGGGATGTCTCACTATCTTGAACCTTATCTGCATTACTTCCTTTACCATTGCATAACGGGGGTACTCTTCTCCAATATTTTATCCGCATTCTAAAAGAGAAACAAACAAACACATCACATCACAGGTTTACAATGTAGTATATGAAACTCATTTTGGTAAACCAGTTCAGTAGTAAGGTGGACAGGATAACAACATGAAACAAACATATATCTATGTGGTATGGTCACTGTATGGTCTATATCATTCTAGTTTATGTTACCAAATCAAGATAGATACAGTTTGAATCATATCTATTTAAGACAAAGCAACATAGACAGAATATAAGTGTGGGAAACTACACAGCAATAACAACACTTGTAATGTGCTGTAACGCCCACGATGCGGCTATATCTCCCACGTGTCGAGGCACGACTTAGAGGCATAACCGCATTGTGGTTTTGTCGCAAGAAGGGTTATCTTCACACAATCCCATGTAATGAACAAGAATGGGATAACGAGAGTTGGCTTACAATCGCCACTTCACACAATACATAAATATAATTCATACATCATACAAAATCCACACATAGACCGACTACGGTCAAATCCAAATGAAAATAAGATAACCCCAAATGCTAGATCCCCGATCGTCCCAACTGGGCTCCACTACTGATCATCAGGAAAAGGAACATAGTAACGACCACGTTCCTCGTCGAACTCCCACTTGAGCTCGGTTGCGTCATCTGCACTGGCATCGTCGGCACCTGCAACTGTTTTGGTAGAATCTGTGAGTCACGAGGACTCAGAAATCTCACACCTGCGAGATCAAGACTATTTAAGCTTATAGAAAAGGATGGTGTAAAGGTGGAGCTGCAGCAGGCACTAAGCATATATGGTGGCTAACATACGCAAGTGAGAGCGAGAAGAGAAGCAACGCAACGGCCGCGAAGCTAGAAATGATCAAGAAGTGATCCTGAAACTACTTACGTTCATGCATAACTCAAACCGTGTTCACTTCCCGGACTCCGCCGAGAAGAGACCATCACGGCTACTATCGGGGATATATCCCGCGGTATGACCCGGCCAGAATTGGCGACTCACTGGTGACCCGCCCGAAGCTTGGCGATTCACAGATAACCTGCCCGATCTTGGCGACTCATTAGTAACCCGGCGGGCGGGTCAGATGGACAACAAGGCTCAAAGCCCAGAAGGCCGGCTCATGTTATGATGGGCCGGATTAAGAGGAAAGGGATGACGAATATTTCCTTTACAAGGAAACAAGACCCGGACTTGTAATGAACTTGTAAGAGAAGATAGACTAGTCCTAGTCCTACTAGGACTCCACATGTAACCCGCCCCTCTAACTTATATAAGGAGGGGCAGGGCACCCCGAAAGAGGGACAAGCAACAAGAAACAATCTCTAAGGCTAGACACAAAGAGCCGGCTTACCGGCGACTCTCTCATGAGCATAATGAGACCTAGCCTCAAACAGCATGTAGGGCTATTACCGGATGATGTTTCCCGGGGCCCGAAGCTGTCTAAACCCTTGTCTTGTGCGTTGAACCGCCCTGCGTCTCTCATCCCAATCAACCCCTCTCAAGCTACCACATAGATGCGCTGGCCTCGCGACTAAGTCCTGACACTAGGACATCTGCCGTGACAATTCCACGACAGTTGGCGCCCACCGTGGGGCCTGCGTACGGTGGTGTTGAGTTCTTGAAGGGATCTCTCATATGGATCGAGAAGCTCGCAGTTGACTAGAAGAGGAGGCTCGCAGGATAACCCGGCATAGGATAACTTTGGGCAGAGCCGGTAAAGTTCATCATTGAGTCATGATTAAATTTTTGAGTGGATAGCACGAGATTAAAGTTCAAGAAGAATTAGGATCGCTGGGCTTATGTATATTCGCTGCCGCCGTCCTGCGGTCCGCCGAGACCGACAGGCGTTTGTTTCCTGTACAATTAAGAGATCTAAGCCAGATCGATCTTGATGTTCTGCTGCAAGATGCCAGGAGCTGAGAGTACAAAGATCAAAAGAGGAGATTGGGGGCATCGAGAATAGCGCTGGTGTTGTAAGTCAAAGACGTAGACAAGATTAGATCGGGCGCAAAGTTCAACCCGCCGAAACTGACAGCGTTTGATGTTTCTCTTGTCCGGGTCCGGATCAAGTTCGGGGGATGATTTTTCCTTCTATGATTGATTCTGGTAGTTGCTGCTCCCTAGGACGCGACGGCCTAAACAATCAAAAATAATATTTTAACTATAGTTCTTTGGATCCCTGCGCTGCCTGTACACGGGAAGGACTAGAGCTATGCTACTCATCACAGCTCATCAATCAGAGAACGCACATAATGCGTGCAGAGACAGCCAAAGTTCAGGATCATGTGGCCTTTGGTATAAGCCACCAGCTGATTTATGTTCATCAAGTTGCAAACTGGAGGAAGATCCGGCACCAAATCGGACTTCTTCCCTTGCCAGCACACGGCCGCGCTTTTGCCTCACTTGTCCACTCAGACCCGCCCGTCATACACGATTGCCGCAGGTCTCAGCACTGGCCTCGCTCTAAATCGCCAAGATGTCCGTGCTGAAAGTTGATCTCGCCAGACTCATATCATCTACAGAAATGTCACAGCTGGAGTAGGCCTCGAGCCGCCGTCTCTACTGAGCCGCCCCGACTTTTGCTTTGGGTCACCTCGCCGCCGTCTGACGCTCGAACCAGCCACCGTCAAGCCGTCGGCATGTCTCCGCCTCCAGGCTGAGTCACCACGGCCTCATGGCCGTTGCCACCAAAAGCTGCCTCTTCACGAGTCGCCGGAGCCCTTCGGCTTCAGCCGCGCTCAACATCCGCGTCAAATCGCCATCGCCGTATGGCGAAGTCGCCGGCCACACAGTGGTTGCCTCTCTTGCAACCTGCCGCCGCCGCCGAGCCGCCGTGGCCGGCTTGACGCGCTGCCTCTGCCAGTTCCTCACCCATCCCCGCTTTGCGCCGTCTCGAGCCGCCATCTCCGCCGGCGGGCCTCGTACTGACCCACCCGCGGTTGACCTCACCACTTGAGCCGCAGTCCAGCTGGCCTCGCCGCCACGGTCACACACCAGCTCCGCCGCGAGTGGCAAGTCGCCTGCAGCCGCAAGCCACCACCTCGTGGCCGAGCTAAACCGGCCGCGTCCGCGCCTCTCCAATCCGCCGTTGTGGCAGACGCCTTGAAGTCGCCAGGGGCCTCTTCACCCGCAGCCGCACTGAGCCGGCCCAGCTGGACTGCTCGCCTCCGTCTTCACTTCCACTGCTGTGGGCCGCAGCTCCGCGTCAAAGACGCCGTCGCCGCCTTGCCAAATCGTCGGCGCCCCCCTCGAAAGCCGGCAGGGGAGCGTGTGAGATCAGAGGCCCCGAGCTGCCAGTCTGTACTTTTGAGCCGCCCTTGTCTTTGAGTCGCCGTTCCGAGCCACCGTTTTGACGCATCGCGGAGTCGCTACTGCTGGAGGCCACATTAAAACTAAGCCTCGCCTCTGTTATTGTCATGCCCTAATACAATGGCCAATTGCTGCTAATGAGGAGAGGAAAGTGGCAGCGTCTTGGGGAGTCTTCGCGAGGATAAGCGCAAATATCCTTAGCATGCATATAAGGACCAAATGACTATTCAACAATTATATTGAGAAGTTATCTACGGGCACTACTTAAAGATCTTCTATCGTCGAGGCGAATCAGGAGAATCATTCATACAAAGTGGTGTTATGCCACGGAGGCACGTTCGGCGGTACCACGCGGCTTCACGGACTGGCGTGTCATGATCCGGATTACATCAATGCGCCGGCCGACTTGCGCGTCCGCACCGCCTTACAACGCCGCGGACGACTTGCCCGTTCGCCCTCACGGCCGGTTCACGCGTCCGCACCGGCTTACAACGCGGAGGACAACTTGCTCGTCCGCACCGGCTCACAAACACCGTGGCCGGTTTATCTGTCTGCTCCCATGGCCGATTCACCCGTGAAAGGTTCCAGTTTCACTTAGTGATCATCAACTTCATGGCGGATTATTTTCGGCCTAAACACATCAGGTGATATCCATCTAAAATATATTTTTAGTACATATTATTTTTGTCAAAGAATAGTTTATGTTTGCCTTGGTCTGCAATATTGCTTATACAGGGCAATTATTTATGACAAAAAGTGATATTATATTGCGGAGATGGAGGCACGCCAACATCTTTTGGCACAGGTGGTCTTCGTTATTCTACGGACCCTCGCACCGGCTTACAACGCCGTGGCCGCCTCTCGCGACCACGCCAGCTTACAACAAGGAGGACAACTCACCCGTCCGCACCGGTTTACAACGCCACGGCCGACTCATCTGTCTGTGCCGCCTCTGATGTTACGATCGTCTTTACCGTCCGTCTCTCGCGGCCTGATCTACGTCAACACACCAGGCCGCACTTGGTTGGATGAGTTGTTTATTGATTATGAGCAAGTCACTACTTGGGAAGCCCGGTTTTCTTCCAACAAACTGGAGGCAAATTATCATATATTATCAGCCGTCGTCTGCACTGGATGGTTCAATGGGCAGGTGCACGAGTCGCCGTCACTACAGTTTGGTTAAACTTCAAATAGCCAGTTGGAAGGAACCATTGGCCGAGTTGCTGACACGGCTCATACGGGATCATTTATAACCCGCCGCAGTCACCTTAACCTTCTGTGGATACACATCATGTTATCGACACCAATGATATACAAGTTATGCCGGTTTATATCACGGTTAAATATGGAGAATCTCAAGCCAACTCCTCGAGTCATCTTGAGACTCGGGGGCTACAGTGACATGACTCGGGAACCCCGGGTCGTTGGAAGGAATGATAACCCGGTTCCGGAGGCTGCTACCATATTGATGAAACTTTAAAGGCCGTCAGAAAATTGCTGGTTCAAATAAAGATTCTGGTTTAAAATCCGGTTCAAGAGATATCTTTCTCCCGCAAAGTTTTGAAGCTCTCAAATCCGGTTCAATCGTCCGGCTCAAGGTAAATTTGTATCTTATAAAGCTTTGAAGCTCTTAATATCCGGTTTACAAATTTCCGGTTGAAAAAGAGGTTATCTCTCGCAAAGTTTGAGTTCTCAGTAAAAATTAAAGGGACCAAAGAGAGTCTGTTACAAAGCACAACTCAAATATAGGTACCCTGCTTTAATGACCATTGGGAGCTGATCGTATTTGAATTTAGCTTAACCCTTTTGGTGTGACCCTGATCGTATTCGAATCAGAGTCGTTAAATATTCTCATGATCACCAGGGGGCTTCCTGTTCAAACATAGGTCGTATTCGAACCAAAGAGAACATAACTGTCGATACCCTTTTGATCGGCACACTGCCGAGCTCATTGGGGAGTTTCTTGGTCATATTTGAACCATAGCTCAACCCCCTTTGGGAACCGACGTGGATCGTATTCGAATCAGCGTCGTTAAACAACTCTCAAGGTCATTTGGGGGCTTCCTGTTCAAACATAGGTCGTATTCGAACCAAAGAGAACATAGCTGCCGGTACCCTCTTGATCGGCAACGCCAAAGCCACTGGGGGCTATATGATCGTATTCGAATCTTAGCTTAACCCCTTTGGGATGGTTTTCTGATCGTATTCGAATCAAAAGCCTCAAAAAATTTCGAAGTCTCTTTTTGCAAACAATTTTTGGATTTTATTTGAAGCTCTTTTTTCATATCTGAAGTGTATATGAGTGGTTGCTATTTAACCCGGCTTGATTTTCGATGATAAATCGCCAGCTTATGACAATCATCATCTATGTGGAAGCATTGGCTTCTAAGGATCGGGTTATCACCCTTACTGCACAGGTCACGTAAACCGGCAGTACAAATTCAATATCACAGTGGTTATATGTGAGATATTATGACCCGCCCTGCGGTAAACCGCCAAGGGATCTTGTGATCTACTTGTGTGCAGGATAAGACTACATTTGGGTGGTTACCCACCCTGGCTTTTAACGTTAAGTCGCCAGGGCATATGTTGTTTGAACTCTGGGCAGGATTTACAGGGCTATGACTTACATAAATGATTAAGTTTAAGCCCATCATCAAAGATTGAAATTGGTGTCTCTAAAGGGTTATCAATTCTTGGTTTTCTCAAAGGCTATAAGTCGTCGGGTTGTAAAAATTCTGGCTTACAATGGAGGCGTAATAAATCGCCATCAGCCAAGAGCCGCCGGGTATTTAAACTCCGGATTTACTTGTCAACAGATAAGGTATTTGGAATCTTTAAATAGCCAAACTTGACTAGATTTTCATTATGATTTGAATGATTGAGGTTTTCAAACCGGGTTAGTCAGATCTTTAATAGCCAACATGGCTGGATTTTTATTATGGTTATCAGAAACTAATATTATGATTGAGGTTTTCAAAGTAGCTTCAGCGCAATGGCTATTATTTTATTAATGGATATGATTTATTCTACAATGGAAGGAATAGTCCCGAGTCGCTGCAGGCTTACAACCCGGCACTTGGGGGCTACATTATTCAAATTGAGATTACATCAAATGTGCAAGTCCCATGTCACTGCCAGCATGCACCATGGCACTTGGGGGCTAATGCAAGATTACTTTTTTTGGCCTTGTTGAAGACCCGACTTATCATATTATGATAAACCGGCCCTTGGGGGCTACCAATTGCTCCTGTCAACAATTCAAGGTACATAAGTCTTAATCCATTATATTGAAGGATCCACTGTTTAGTTGGTAAAGCACAAAGCTCTTAACCTTGTGGACGTGGGTTGAAGCCCCATGGTGAGGGTTACATCATATGATTATTTTCAATGAAAAGTCCCAGCTCAGTATTATCTTACTAAGCCGGCCCTTGGGGGCTACACATTGCTGTTCAAATTTACATGATCATATTTATAAAGTCCCTGCTCATTATTGCATAATGACCCGGCCCTTGGGGGCTACACTGGTTGAAGTTTTTGAGAATCAGGCAATTACAAGTCCCAGGTTGCTGCAAGCATGACAACCCGGCACTTGGGGGCTACATAATATGGAATATTCAGTTTTTACTAGTGATTGGGATGAACAACATGGATTTCTTCAAAGTGGCAGTATTCATATTGAAGCAAGTCTTAAGCCATCGCTTTGTTCTGCTCAAGACTTGGGGGCTACAGGTATTATATTATTATCAAAGAAATATCTTCAATTTCTCTGTTTTGAGCAAAACCAGATTGATCCGGTGTCACCAATCATTATGACCCTGTGTCTGTAAACCAGCGTCATTAAAAATCATAAACCGGAGTTGGCGACAATTATGACTTGACATCATCTATTTATAACCCGGCAATTTTGGTACTCATAAACCGGCAAGTTTTATATCTTTAAGCCGGATGAATATAAGTTGAATATTTGAAGACCAATATTTTTGCCAAGTCAGAGCATTGAAAGCCGATTCAAGTGGATTGTTTCTTACAATATTTCTCTACAAGAGACCAATGTCAGCAAATTGACTCTGAAGCTGGCCTATTGACCCGGATTTCTCAAAAGAAGTATCTGGATTTTTTGCATTCACAAAGTTTGAACATATCTACTAAAGGAGATTTTCTATGAGTTCATGGGCATGTATTAAGAAAGAAATGACAAGGATTTAAAGATGATCAGGTGCCGGCTTACAAAATTTAACCCGGAGCACAACCTATCAAGTTTGTTCTTGTGTTTATTTTACAGGATCAGTTTAACATGGATAAATCCAAATTAAACTGGGGGCTAATGTCGGGGATATATCCCGCGGTATGACCCGACCGGAATTGGCGACTCACTGGTGACCCGCCCGAAGCTTGGCGATTCACAGATAACCTGCCCGATCTTGGCGACTCATTAGTAACCCGGCGGGCGGGTCAGATGGACAACAAGGCTCAAAGCCCAGAAGGCCGGCTCATGTTATGATGGGCCGGATTAAGAGGAAAGGGATGACGAATATTTCCTTTACAAGGAAACAAGACCCGGACTTGTAATGAACTTGTAAGAGAAGATAGACTAGTCCTAGTCCTACTAGGACTCCACATGTAACCCGCCCCTCTAACTTATATAAGGAGGGGCAGGGCACCCCGAAAGAGGGACAAGCAACAAGAAACAATCTCTAAGGCTAGACACAAAGAGCCGGCTTACCGGCGACTCTCTCATGAGCATAATGAGACCTAGCCTCAAACAGCATGTAGGGCTATTACCGGATGATGTTTCCCGGGGCCCGAAGCTGTCTAAACCCTTGTCTTGTGCGTTGAACCGCCCTGCGTCTCTCATCCCAATCAACCCCTCTCAAGCTACCACATAGATGCGCTGGCCTCGCGACTAAGTCCTGACACTAGGACATCTGCCGTGACAATTCCACGACAGCTACACACACAGTTGATGTATTTTAATTAAGTCAAGTGACAAGTTCTCTACAACCGGACATTAACAAATTCCCATCTGCCTCATAACCGCGGGCACGGCTTTCGAAAGATAATACCCTGCAGGGGTGTCCCAACTTAGCCCATTATAAGCTCTCACGGTCAACAAAGGATAAACCTTCTCCCAGGAAGACCCGATCAGTCTCGGAATCCCGGTTTACAAGACATTTCGACAATGGTAAAACAAGACCAGCAAAGCCACCCGAATGTGCCGACAAATCCCGATAGGAGCTGCACATATCTCATTCTCAGGGCACACCGGATGGGCAAGACGTCGGGTTGGCATAGACCCTGGTTGCCCAGGGGGCGCCGGACATCGCCCAGTTTGGGCCAGCACTCGAAGGAGCACTGGTCCTGGGTGTAAATAAAGATGACCCTCGGGCTCGCGAAAACCCAAGGGAAAAAGGCTTAGGTGGCAAATGGTAAAACCAAGGTTGGGCCTTGGTGGAGGAGTTTTATTCAAGGTGAACTGTCAAGGGGGTCCCATAAATCACCCAACCGCGTAAGGAACGCAAACTCAAGGAACATAATACCGGTATGACGGAAACTAGGGCGGCAAGAGTGGAACAAAACACCAGGCATAAGGCCGAGCCTTCCACCCTTTACCAAATATATAGATGCATTAATTAAATAAGAGATATTGTGATATTCCAAAATATCCATGTTCCAACATGGAACCAACTTCAACTTCACCTGCAACTAGCAACGCTATAAGAAGGGCTGAGCAAAAGCGGTAACTTAGCCAAACAACGGTTTGCTAGGAAAGGATGGTTAGAGGCTTGACATGGCAATATGGGAGGCATGATATAGCAAGTGGTAGGTAGCGCAGCATGGCAATAGAACGAATAACTAGCAAAGCAAAGATAGAAGTGATTTCGAGGGTATGGTCATCTTGCCTGCAAGGTTCTCAGAGTTGTCGAAAGCTTGATCCTCGTAAGCGTACTCAACAGGTTTCTCATTCATGAACTCGTCTCCCGGCTCTACCCAAAACAAGAACACAAGCAACGGAACCACAATCAATCACGGGAAATGCACAAGCAACATGATGCAAAACATGAATGATATGCAAGATATGATATGCGATGCATATGCGTGCTCCGGAAGAAAAATGGTGAACAAGGCAGTAACTTAGCAAACCAAGCATGCCACTGGAAAGATGAGATGATTTCGGTCAAAATCGATATAAAGATCACCGGAAACGGATGCACGGTTTGCAAATGGCAAGCAAAACAAGAATGACACGAATCTGTGATTAACAGCATGATAGCACTTAGAATGCAACAAGTAACTATTCTACAGCACTCCAACATAGCAACAAAGCATATGGCAGTAATCTACAGGAGATGCTTGACAAAAGATGAACACTGAGCTACGGCTAGATCACAGCATAACAGGTTCAAACAAGCATGAAAAAAGTGCAAAAGATAACAGGTTCACAGACTTGGTGAAATTACTGGACATGGCTGAAACAGCATCAGGTAGCAATGTTCAGAGCAAGCAATCAACATGCTACCAGAACTTAACATGGCAAAACAAGGCAAGAAATGAATCTAATAAATGTATAGAACAAAAGTCCCTTACTGACCATGAGCCAAAAAGAACCAGAAGATATGATGGCAACCATGTAAACATAGCAAGTTTCGTTAACAGGTTTCAGACTTCGCAGAAAACCAAGCATGGCAGAAACAGACATTATGAGGGCATCTTGGTGAGCTTGATTCACTCATCACAAAGCAAAGCATGACAAAAAAGCATACCTATAGCAAGATGGCATGTTTACGAAGCTATCCATGGCAAGATCAAATACATAGCATGAATGGATCAACTACAACAACCTTGGCAAAATTGAATAACACGTAAACAATCTGCCGGAAATATTTTATAGCAAAAGTAGAGCAAGATTGAGTCATGTTATTGCACTCCATAATTTCAAACAGGGGCATGGATGGATAGAGCACAACTATATCTACAAAACATCCTTACTGAATATCACCAAAATAAGCATGGATCTCTCTGTAGCCACATGGATACATAGCAACAAAATAACAGCAGTCACAGACTTGGTAAAATTACTAAGTCCCTGAAATCAGAAACATCACGAAGCCTAGTTTGCATGCTTGTGCTAGTCACCACAGAGATCACAAAAATACATCGCATACACCTCTGTAAAGATGGCATGGCATACACCAAAACATATGTAGAGCTCATGCCCATAAGATGCACACATCAATAGCAAGAAAAATAACAAATCTTTAAGTTCTGATAAGTAACATCAGTTAACAGCATATAGCACTCTTGCACCAGAGATTTGGGCATCAAGATGGACACAAATGAACATGACACACAGGAACAAAATTAAGAGGATCTCGTAACGAACATTTCTATATATTACACGCACGAAGCAGAGCTATATGCAGAGAGTTATGATGCAATGAATAGGAGCACATATTGTAAATATCTGAAGACTTAGAATATTTCGGAGGGAGAAGAAAGTCAACCCTAGGTTTTCCTGGATCGGGATCCGGCTCGGGCCGGCTCGCCGGAGAAGAGAAGAGGCGCACCACGGAGGGAGGAGCTCGGGAGGAAGGTCGCCGGAGTCGGGGCTTGGAGCTCGGTGGAGAGGGGCAGCGCTCGGCGCGGGACTTGGGAGGCGCGGGCTCCCGCGGGGCAGCGGCGTCTCGGGAGGCGCCGCCGATGGCGTCGGCGGTGAGGAAGACGCGGCAGGGCGCGCCGGCGAAGGGCCGGGCGGCGGAGCGCGGGTGTGGAGGAGGAGCTCGGGCGGCGGGGCGTACGGGCCGCGGGGGCCGGGAACGGGCT
>NC_057802.1:403247340-403273434 GCF_018294505.1 Triticum aestivum | reverse complement strand
GTCCGGCGGCGCGGAGGAGCGATTTGATCTAGGGTGAGGGTGGTTTTTGCCCGAGATTTTGGAGGGGGCAGGTATTTTTATAGGTAGAGGGAGCTAGGAGACTCGAAATGGAGCACGGTTTTCGCCCACACGATCGTGATCGAACGACCGAGAGCATGGAGGTGACTTACAGGGGTTTTGGGCTGTTTGGAGGGGAGTTTTGCTGCAACACACAAAAGGACATTGCGGTTACCCGGTTAACTGTTGGAGTATCAAACGACCTCCAAATGGAACGAAACTTGACAGGTGGTCTACCGGTGGTATACCAAGGCCACTTGACAAGACTCGGTCCATTCCGAGAACGTTCAACACCCGCTCACGAAAAGAAACAAGAGGGGTGCGCCGGTGCATGTGGGAGTGTCGGATTGCAAAACGGACAACGGGGAAATGCTCGGATGCATGAGACGAACACGTATGCAAATGAGATGCACATGATGACATGATATGAGATGCATGACACGAACAAAATGCAAAACAAAAACAAAACCCAACCACGGAGGGAATATCATAACACATAGCCGAAAATGGCAAGAGTTGGAGTTACAAATATGGAAAGTTACATCCGGGGTGTTACATGTGCATGGCATGAGAACATAACTGTTTATTCAATTGAAACTAAAATCAACATAGAGCAAGTTACAACAGCAAACACGTTAAAGAAACAGGTTTAAAACACACCTGTTGCGCCATTGGAGTTTCAATTGCATCCTTAAATTTGAAATTAGTTGGTATGAGTAAATACAATGATGCAAGAGCAAAGTAGTATGAACCATAGCTACGGAACCTGACCTGAGAACAATTCTTCTTCTGCTTTAAGCGTTGACTTGGGGTTCGGAGTGGTGGTCCTCGTGCTTTGGGCACTGCAGTTGCCTTACTAACTGATCGTGTTTGGGTGCTCTATGGTGGAGACGGTGCTGTGTCAACGGGAACTGGGTTACTATCTGCTGGGGTTGGGGTTAGAAGGGGTGTAGCTGGTTCTCTGTCCAACTGGGTAGGGGTACAATCTACGTGAGTCTGGGTTATGTGTGGTGGGGCTGGTTCTTGGGCAAGTAGAACCGTGGTTCTATCTCCATCGACAGGTAGCACGATCTTTTCTGAAGACCGTGTTTTTACTCCCACAGATACTGCCATCACCCCCTCCAATTGAAATGGCTGATAAACAAGAAAAGTAATTGAATGTACAGACATTGTAAGATAGACAGGTGAAATGGATAGTAGGGAAGAAAACAGGGCATGAAATAATTCACATTTATGTTGTCTAACCAAACAGAATAGCAGGACATAATTTCAAATATATGATGGCTAATTAAACAGGATAGCATAACAGAATTTCACATGTATGATGGCTAACTAAACAAGATAGAATGACATACTTCAAAATATGATGACTATGTAAACAGGATGACATGATATAACTATACGATGTATCTATTAAAGTGGTTGGCATGCCATAAATCACAAACATGCCGTCGATGAAAACATGATGGCATGATATAATTCATAGATAGAATGACATAATTCAAAATATGATGACTATGTAAACAGGATGAGATGATATAACTATATTATGTCTTTAGAAGATGGGTTGGCATGCCATAATTCAGATACATGATGTCTATGTAAACATCATGGCATGATATAATTCAAATATATGATTTATATACTAAGGAAGTGAGCAGAGGGCAATCGCATATATGATGTGTCAACTAAGGAGATGGCATTCAATATCGTGTATATGATGTAAAAACTAAGCATTGCAATACAACATATGCATGATATGAGTAATATAACCCTGCCAAGTTTGAGCATACACCTCGGGGGGATAATAGGACTGGTCATCTGCCTCTGAATCCTCCTCTGAAGAGCTATCTGTAACCAGCAAGATATCTGCTTCAGCAGGTAGCATTGTCTGCTCTGAAGACCTTGTTTTCGCTCTAGATTTCTCCATCACCAATTCAAATGGCTGATGCACAGGAAGAGCAGTTGAATATACAAACATTGTCAACAAAAGCAATGAGAAATACAAAAAAAGGACGGCATGATATAATTCACATATATGATGCTTGGCTAAACAACATGGCATTGCATAATTCACATATATAATGCCTTGCACCAAGATAGCATTGCGTAATTCACATATAGAATGTCTTGCAATAAGATGGCATTGCATAATTCACATATATGGTAATTAGACACTAAATAGGTGGCATTCACACAAATCATGTCTAAACTTAGCAAATGACATAGCAATGCAAGATACCATACGCACGATATGAGCAACATAACCCTGCCAAGTTAGAGCATGCACCTCGGGGGGGGATAGGACTGGTCATCTGTCTCGGAATCCTCCTCTGAGGAGCTATCTGTAACCAGCAAGACATGTGCTTTGTCAGATAGCATTGTATGCTCTGAAGACCTTGTTTCCACTCCAGATTTTTCCATGACCGTGTCGAATGGCTGATGCACAGGAAGAGTAATTGAATGTACTAAAATTGTTGACAAATTAACACGTAATAAAAAAATGATGTCATGATATAATTCACATATAAGATGACTGGCTAACCAGGGTGGCATTGCAAAATTCACATATATGATGCCTGGCTAAACAAGATGGCATTGCATGATTCACATATACGATAAAGAAACTAAACAGATGGCATTGACACAAAGCATGTATAAACTAAGCAGATGACATCTTTGATGTATACAATAAGCAATGCAAGGCACCATATACATGATATTACCAACATCAGGATGCCAAGTTAGAGCGAAGACCTCATGGGGTAAATAGGAGTGGTCATCTGCTTCTGAATCCCCCTCAGAACAGTTATCTTCCTCTTGATTACGATCCGAAATGGGTGGAGGGGGGCCTGCCTTTGCGCCAACCATGGAGCGACGTCTGCATGAAATTTTATTGCCACACAAGGCTCGTCTCTTTTGCTCTACATGTTCAGTTCCATAGTGTACAATAACTGACATGCATAGGAATAAAACATAGTGAGATTATGTAAGGAGTGCATGCACAAATCCAGAGTGAAGGTAGCAAACTGTGGATAGACCCAAAACCAATGATAGCAGGCAGATAATAGCTTTAGTTGAAAAATACAGATAATGGCTCCTTTAATGTTTGTTTGCGCCCAACATGAAACTCATAGTAGACACCCGAGATTAACCAGATAGTACTGATCGCTGCCCCAATATGTACCCCACAGCCATTTAAAAACTCAAGTTTCAGCATAAGTTTGGACCTGAGTCGGAATCTAATAGGTGAACACGATGATAAAGTAGCATGTCATCATATTAAGCGATGCATAACGTAAGCAGACACGGAAGAGTGCGACCTCTCTTGCGGACCCGTGTAGTCCTCAAGGTCATCTGCTCAGTTGATGATGGTAATGTAGTTGTCGTGGCTGCCGGCGGCGGGGAAGAAGATCTGAGGCGGCGAAAGATAGTCTGGAGAGCGGATCCCTGCTGTGGTGAACCCTTCCGTTGTTGGAGCAGCTGAGGTGGGGTGGAACACAGCACCACATGAGAAGGACAAACCACACAAGGTTTTCTTTGACACATATCTGTAACAGAAGTAATTGTGTAAGGGCTTCTTTGAATTTGAAGATTCTAACAATGCAGGGATAGGAAATAGACAGGAATAGGATAGGAATGCACGTGCAAAACAGAGAATTTAAAAACACAAGATTTCTGCCAATCTGGGTGTTTGGTCCACAAGAATTGGAAGATCACAGGATGCAAAGAAGGATGGTGAGATTAAGTCAAACCACAAGAAGTGTACAACCTCTTTGGCGAAGCCATGTCGATCTCAATGTGATTGGGTTGGCCAGTGAGGATGCTCCGGCTGACTTGGCTGTCGGAGGAGGGGAATAAGATCTTAGGCGTCTAGAGATGGAGCCCAAGGTACCGCTCTGCTGTGATGGAGGGTTTCATCGTAGGAGAAGCTCCGGTGAGTTCTACGACGCCGAGGCTGAAGCACGACATGAGAGACAACGTTAACCTGAGTGGAATTCTAATATCATCTCCAATAGATGACGTAAAATACATAACCACAAAGTGCTAGATGTATACATCAGCCACTCATCTCTGAACTTAACTGTCGAAACTGAATTTAACTGTCGAAACTGAACTTAACTGTCGAAACTGAATTTTGCTGTCGAAACTGAATTTTACTGTCGAAACTGAACGCACTAGAGGTGAGGCTACACGTCAGTCGACTGACTTTTTCATCTTTGGTCAGTCAATTTTGCAGCTGTTGGATACGAAATCAAGGGCCTGCAGTTCATCTTCAACCTCCACCCCCCTAAGCCGCCAGCCACCACCGGCCAAACAGCCGCCCCCCGCTGCCCGCGGCCAGCGGTGCGCCGCCCCACCCGCCCCGAAAACACTCCCCACCGCCGGTCCGCCGCCGCCCCGGCCATCCCTCTAGGCCGCCCCGTGCCGACTTTTTCTCCGGCGATCCCCACGCCACCGCCCCACCACCGCCGGCGACCACCGCGCCCACCCTGAACCCTAAGATAGATAGTGGGGTACCTCTCCGGCGAGCCCCCCTCCCTGTTGCGGCTGGTTCTTCCTTAACTCCGGTGAGCCCTCCCACCCCCTGAAAATCGACTGAACCAAAAGTCAATTCAGTCGACTGAAGTGTAGCTAAATCGGAGCAGCATCGCAAGCAAGAGCAAGAGCGGGAGCAGCAGCGCGAGCAAGAGCAGACCAGACAGGGGACCAAGAGCAAGACGAGAGCAGCTGCGCGAGCGAGAGCTAAAGCAGCAGCAGCTCCTACTGATGTGGACGTCGCCGCCGAGGGAGCGACGCTGTGGAGGAACTGGCCGGCGACGCCGTCGTGGATTGAGCCGCGCCATGTCGGCTCGGGACCGAGCGCCGGCAGCACCGTGAGATCGAATCAAGAAGAAAATGCGGGGTAGTGTACAACCTCTTTGGTGGCGCCGATTAGGCCGCAGCTTTATCTGAGGAAACGGTGATGATGATGCTCTTCCGGTGGTGCAGGTGAAGACGGCGGTGTGGGAATGGAGATGGCACGAAAGACGAGGGGAACGTCGGGGCAGCTCCTTGGAGGTGGAGGACGGGGTGGCTGAACCGGTGTTGCTGTGGACGACGTCGTCGGGGAAGAGGCTCCGGCTGGGTGGCGGACGGAGGAGGGTGTGGGGCTTCGCGGGTTTTCCCGGCCTCGGTGTACGAATGGGTGGGCGGATGGGATGGGAGTGGGGAACCATGGCTTAGGGACGCGCTTGTCCGAAATGTGGGGTAAGTTACGAAAGTACCCCCACCGATTTGAGGCGGTTCTTTCGGTTCAGGGGTATCACGGGCATTTCGCGTGTCGGGATTTCACAGGAGGTGGGAGTTTTCGCGCGCGTTGTAATTTTGGAATAGCAAGGCGCGGGTTGAGATGGAAGGAGTTGTCGGAGCACAACGAGACAAAGATATATCTTAAATATTTCGGGCTAACAAGGCGCGGGTTGAAATTTCCGGACAAGCCTAACGTCTACTGTACCAAATCAATTCGCACTACAAATGTCATTCGAAACTTTGAATTCATGTTATGTTCAATTAAAATATTTCGCTACATGTATAATGCATGCAACCTAGTACTCAAATGAACGTTTAGTGCATTCCAAACGTATATACTACCGCTTCAATATGAACTAAATTTGAATTCGTTTCTCTATTTGAATAAGATCTACAATAATGATTGTTGTGAAGTCAAAGCATTTGAATTCGTTTCTCTGTTTTAATAAGATCTACAATCGTCATTATTGTCAAGTTAAACCATCGTTTGTGTATTATCTTCACAGCACACCACATGATTAGTCTCGAGTTACATATGAACTATGTGTACTATATGAACTCGAACTCGATTTTTTGAATCCACTTTATGTTGATTTCAAATCATAGTACATTTCAAGCTTTAGCTAGATCTTCACAAACTAAACCAAGTCTCATATGTATAATGTGTTTATCACATTATGTATGGTGCCCCGCCCCCTACGCCTACAAGTGTTTAGATGTGAGTTGCAAACACCACACATTACCACAAATTCAAATAAAATGTGAGAATGTTCGATATATAGTATTGTTTAGATTGTTCGATATTTAGTTGTAAGCTGCAAACGCCACACATTATCACAAATTCAAATAAAATGTGAGATTGTTCGATGTATAGTATGGTTTAGATTGTTCGACATTTAGCTGTGAGTTGCAAACGCCATGCATTATCACATTATGGTATCACATGTGCAAAACCACAACACACGTATCATCGCTATATTCATGCATGCATATGTTTAAAACACTATGATCTCCTATTCAAATATATGAATCCACTTTCATATCAAATTATGATCTTTGTTAGTCTCTTACACCCACACAATCCTCTAACCTTTGTAGCTACCACTAACTTTCTCTCCTGCATGCACACGCCCTCCTCCCCCTCCCCCTCCCTCGGCATTCTATCCATCGCGCACATTCATTTTTTTTCTTTAGGTCATTCTCCCACAGTCTCCACAACTCCTTTCCGACACACACCGATCGATAAACCTCTCTAGCAATGTCTGCCTACAACATACACACACACACACACACCTTCAATCTCCTCCTTTATGTGTCCTTGCCTCGTGTATCTCATACGGTCCCACACACGTGTAAACTCTCGCCCCTCTTTTCATCAATCTCACAACCGCACACTCCTCCCCCTATCTAGCTAGTAGCTGGGCCTCTCGCACCACCTCCTAGCTCCATTCTCTCTGTCTATCCGTCTCGCCGGGCCTTATTTGCCTCTAAAAAATGGACGTACACCGACCGATCTCCCACTATACATATAGCTAGATAGGTCCTTATAACTCGTTTTTCCCCACGCGTCGATCGATCTACCTCATTAGTTATGTCTCTCCCTTCCTCTGACAAACAACAATTGATCTACTGATCTAGTTAGGTTTGCTTACCAAACACATGGTTCCCCTTCATCATCCATGGATGTGTCCCGACAGATCTATCACGCAAGGCACACATAGAAACACATCCGCACTTTTATTGATAATATGGCAGTTCCACCCTCAGTTTGTCTAGTAGGCCTCTCCCACCATCTTCGAGAAGCAACTCCATCACCCATCCAGCACTCTACCCCTCTCCCTCCCTCTCTCTCTCCTCTCTCTCTCTGTCCCATCCTATTTCCCGTCCTTCAGTTATGTATGGATGTCGACCGATCTCCCTCAAGACATAGCTGGGTCTCTCCTTCTCAACACATATACGAGTCGTTCTACCTCTATAGTTAGGCCTCTGCCTACCCCTCCCCCCACGCCATCCCACACACACACATCGATACATCGAGCGCTCTAGTCATGTCTCCTTGCCACAAAAAACTTGACCTGTGCCCTCTGACGTTCCGGTAGCTAGGTCAGTCGCCCTATATCTTTGACTTGCACACACACACAATTTCGATGGCTCTCTTCATCGATCTCGCACCCACCCACTTGATCCTCTCTTCGACTCTATCGATATCTATGACCCCTCCCTCTCTTCTCGTGGATCGCCCGACCCTCTATATATGATATGGATAGGCCTCCATTTCACACACATTGCTTGCAAAATTTTGTTTGAGATGTCATCGACACATATTCCCACAAATACATTCACGAAATCAACCTCCCCCCAAAACAAAAAACTCTCACGAACGCACAAGCCATTTTTCTAGGTTTGTATCTCTCACACACACCCCCGTAGATGGGGGAGGTGCAAGAAGAGAAGAGGTGCACGCACGGCGCACGTATTCCCGTCTCTTTCCCAACCACACCCGCGCCGGTACACGGTGGAGCTCATTTCTGTACGAAAAGGTAGCCCACGTGGTAATTTGACACGTGTACTGGTTATCCACTAGATGGAGGGAGGATCGTCTACCATGGGTGACAAACAAATTGCGACTTGACGCGTTATGTTAAAAAAGAGGCAAACCATGTGGAGCCTACCTTAGAGGCAAGGCTCTATACACTGGAGTACTTTTGATGTGTCCCGTCAACTCACAGAACGAGGAGAAGCTTGCTTAGTATGCCGGCTCCCCCGCCCATGGGCGCGGTGGCTCGCAGGATGAGGTGAAGCTTGCTTACTAGTAGTTGTACTGTACGCCTTACGCCCGCTCCCTCGCCCACGCGCGCGGTGGCTGGCAGGATGAGGAGAAAATTTTACTACTCCCTCCGTTTACTCCTCGTCCCTACTACATTGGTTAGAGAGATTATCATATTGTTTGGAATATATATGTCCTTTAGTAGATTTCAATATGAACTACTAGTACATACTCCAAACACTGATGTATATAGACGTATTTTAGAGTGTAGATTCACTCATTTTGCTCCGTATGTAGCATAAAGTTGAGACACTTATTTTGGAATGGAGGGAGTACATATTTGCTATGATCTGTCAATCATTGAGATGCAATAGCATGCATGTTAGTCTCCTTTGTATTTGATGAAATGTTGCAACGGGCAACCTTGGACGCAAGATACATGTAACAGAAGCTGGAAGCTTCATAGCATTGTACTATCTCGCAGATAAATTACAGTACGTACTATACAAGTACTTCCTCCATTCCTAAATATAAGTCTTTGTAGAGATTTCACCATGAACCACATACGGATGTATATAGATGCATTTAGGAACGGAGGGAGTACTATGTAAAGAGTTAGGTGTCGCACTGTGTCCAGAAAATATGGTGATAGTGTGAGGTGGGCCATGTAATCACTGAGCCTGCGTGTTTTCACTGCTCTTGCACTCCTCCGCCGTAAGAATGGAGAAAATTGTAATCTAGTAGTACCTCCTTTCGCCAAAAGCGTGGGACATCCAGCAGTCCTACCACCTCAGTAATAATGACCAATGAGCCGTCAAATCACATAGACCCAGCAGTAAGTTGGACGGACGAAGCAACCATCACTCTTGAATCCGCTTCTCCCTTCAACGCAGGCGCCAGTGAGAGGTCGCGTCCGCTCTGCCCGAGCATGAATGCGGCACCAATTCTTTGGAGCGGCGTTGACCATTTCGGGCGGGAAGCGCGCGCGGGCGATGGAGGGGCTTTGGGTGGGCCAGGATGGTCAGGAGCGGGCGTGGCAGCTGTTCGCCTGTCCCTACCAGACGCCCGGAAATGAGTGGATGCACCGACTCTCGCGGCTGAAATCGTACACTACACACCATCTCTCTGTAGGAGTAGGTCGATCTGTCGCTCTCTCTAACACACACATGCTGTTAAACACACACACACGGACACGCACACGCACACACAGGTTCATAGAATAGGAAAATCATGCGAGTGCGAAGCCACAGGAAGTGAGATACAAATGGAGTACGTACAAGAAGAGAAGAGGTGACGAATATTCCATCAAACCCGGACTGAGGAGTAGTACTCCCTCCGTCTAGGTGTTAAGTCATCCTACGGAAATCAGATATTCCCAAAATGTTTAGGCGTCGTCCATTAAATTTGCATCTCAATCCCCTCCTGGCCTCGTTGCTAGCGAGCGTTGTTACTTAGGGAGCGTTTGGATCCTTAGCAAGAACAGCTTATAGCATAGCCGGGCAAGGTTAGGCATTTGGAACTGTTAAAATATGTTAGCTTTTGTGGGCCAGCTAGCTTGGGTGGGCTAGAAAAACCTTGCTAGCTTAGGAGAGCTAGATCGGCTCGCTTCCGACGGCAAACTTCGCGTAGTAGTAACATAGACTAGTAACATATGCATGTTACTAGTCCAAGTTACTCACCACTATGACCAGCCTAAGCAATGTAACCAAACGCTCCTTACTCTGCCTTGCTATCTCCCCCGGAAACCCAATGCATGGAGCGCAACTACGCGTTGATCAGTCAAGAAATCAAAGTCGGCTTGCATGCGAGTTAATACATGGCCCTGCATGGTAGCTAAAACGGCATCTCTTAGTTGTTTGGATTAATTGTTGCGTTTAGAGATAGAAATCAGGGCTTTGATTGGAGGAATACCGGTCAAGTTTCTCCTTCTCCTCCAATCTGCTTGCACCTTGGTCCCGCTGCACCTTCTAACGTGACTTATTACACCTAGATGGAGGGAGTCGTACGAGATACGGTGGCACACTGACTTAGGTCGAATACAAGTGCCCAAAATTGTGTGCATGTTATAATAAGGATTCACTTAAAATAGTACGTGAGCGAACAGAGGGATCAATTAGACAGTGTTCCCGAGCAGTAGCGAGATGTGTGAGGTAAGATACACCGCTGGCGCTTTTAATTTTTCTTATTAATTTGTTTGTTTCACCCTCTGACTGGTGGTACCCAACGTACTACGTGGAGAGAGGTAAGGTGACTAAGGCTGCATTATTTTTGCACCACTGTGGATAGTCTTACCACCAAGGCCACATGACACGATTATGATTTAAATCCCAATGACTCCCACACACAAAAAAACATGGCATGCTTGTCACACGAATGCAGGAATGTATAAAAGGTTATTTTCCTCTAGTTGAACATAACGGGAGGGTTGTGTAGCTGGTTAGCCTGTTTGCTCATCAAACATGAGGTCTCGGGTTTGATAACTACACTTGCGCATAATTCATGCCAGGAGGATTCTTTGACTGGTCAAAATGGAAGGATACGGAGCTATACGATCTCGTAGTGACTGTATAATCACCTCATCACGTATAAGCTGCAGCCTCGGCGCTTGTTCTCTAGGGTTTGCACTCTTCACACTCTCTCCAGTATATATATACACGTTCGAGCCTCAACGCTTGTAGTTGCTCTCTTCACACTCTCTCACCCTCTCCAAATCTAAACAAGACTTCGTTGGCCTCTCTCTCTCTCTCCCCTCACTGCTGGTCTGCTTGTAGTTGCTCTCTTCACACTCTCTCACCCTCTCCAGATCTAAACAAGACTTCGTTGGTCTCTCTCTCTCCCCTCACTGCTGGTCAAAGAGCCGGCAGGATCCGTCCGCCGGGAAGGGAAGGAGGCTTAACGCTGTCGCCGTCGGCGATGGAGGGAATCCACTACCGGCGCAGCTGTTCACTTTCTCCCAGCGGTGGCGCGGGAGGGCCTTCGACCCCTTCTTCTTCGCCGCCGTACATAGTGTGGGTCGAACGGCCTCCGGTCGCCCACCGAACCACACCCCAAGAACCTAAGGTATAATTTACTTATTCCGCATGCATTGCTCTAGCTGCATGTGGGCTTTTTCCGCTTCTGCACTCGAATCTAGGTGTTGGATCAAACAGGAAAGTAGTGGGGAAAGTTGTATACCATGAATCTAGGACGCGGTTCAAAGAGGAAAGGAATGGGGGAAAGTAGTGGGAAAAGTTGTATAGCATGAATCTAGGACGTGGTTCAAAAAGGAAAGGAAGGGGGAAAGTAGTGGGGAAAGTTGTATCGCATGAATCTAAGACGTGGTTCAAAGAGGACGGGAATGGGGGAAAGTAGTGGGGAAAGTTGTATAGCATAAATCTAGGACGTGGTTCACAGAGGAAAGAAGTGGGGAAAGTACTAGTACAGACTGGCTATCCAGCACGTACGTTGGTCGAAAAGGGAAAACAATGACAAACGCAGTACGCACATCTGTAATGAACTGATCTTTTGTTTTGGGGGACAAGGCTGTAGAGTTTGAGCATGACTAGATTTGCTGCGTTCACATAGGGAAAGGTGTCTAAAGATAACAAAACTGGGACCAACACAAATATGCTCCTTGGTTGTCTGTTCTTTGTTGCAACAGACTGTGCATCACCCCAGTACATCGGTAGATGCACATGCTGCTGGTGCGTCCACTGTCCCGTGCAACTTTTTAGCTGTTGTTAATCTAAGGCCCTGTTTGGTTAAAAACTCCCTAGTCCCTACCTGCTTGGTTCCAGGGACTAAACATGGACTAGAGGTTATTAAATGACATGCTAAAAGACCATGTTACCCCTAGTAATAAACTAATAGAGATAAGGTGCGATGCGTGGCAGGGGCAACTGTTGGAAAAAGTCCCAAAAAGACTCTCCCTCGGGGTCTTCTTTCTTTAGTCCCAAATGCCCACTTTTAGTCCCTAAAAGTCCCTCCTGTTTGGTTTAGATGGGACTGACACGGAGTTTTTTTAGTCCCTCCACCAAAATGTCCCTGTAAGCAAACATCCTCTAATAATGCTGCTGGAAAATTGATGCAATGCCACAGTTAAAAGCAAATTACATGTTTAAGGAATTTTATTGTTAATATAATCTATCTGTTAATATTAATCAATGCCACCGTTTGAGAAATGCTACTGTCTTGCTTTATTTCCCATTTAGATAAGGTAGATACTTCTTTTTGTTGGCTTCTGTGTCATCCACCGTTATTGACCACTAGTTGTTTCCTTTGCACCTCTGTGTAAACAGGGTTATCTACTTCACCTCGTTGCCATTGTGACATTTTGTTGCACTGCACAAAACACTTTTGTTTTAAGAGTGTTTTGTGCAGTTCAACCAAAATGTCACACCGACAACGTTGCTTGATTGCTTGATCTTAGTGTAACTGCACAGGAGGAGATCTTACTTCCTATCCGTGTTGGCAAATTTGGTTCAGATCTTCTTCTTGTGGGTTGTTTCAATTCCACGTCATGAGAGGTCAGTACTAGCCTTCTTTCACATGATTCTGCAGTGTGCTTTCATATGTTGTGCTACTTGTACGGTAATGTTGCTTGATTTTAGTGAACTGCACAAATGGAGACAAGACTTCCAATCTGTATGTGCACCGTAATATCCCATTGAGGTAAGATAAGGATATTTCACAACTGTTGGCCTGTATTTTACCACTTTCATCAGAAAATTAATGTCATTGTTTAGTTCTATACTTGTGCAAACTAATTGACATGCCAAATCTTACATTGAAGGCGAAGCTTGTATGTTATTAAACCAAGTGATGAAGGGGAAGAACAAGCGGAAGAAAAACAAAAATCAACTCCTGGTGCTGTAATGAAGCACTAGAACTGTGATGACACAAGTAATGATATAGTTTTGCATCTTAATTTATTGCTATGGCTGGAATGAGCAATTGTTTTGCCACTGATTTGATGCCACTCTTAATGTAATACATAATTATCTCTACTTGTGCAAACAGGGATCTTCTTTGAAGATACCATATGTTTTAGTGGAACTGCACAAGAAGATGTTAGAAACATTAATCTAATCGAGGAGTATATAGTAAGCATGGCCACCACAGTAGATAGCAACAGATGGTTCCGGAGAAGTGCTTCATCTGTATGCTCTACACAATAAGCCTCCTGACAAAGGTTGGTACTCGCCCACTGATTTCATCCATATGATTGAGCTTTGTCATCTCTATTGGTGTTGTGCTACTGTTTAGATATTGTCATCAAAAGGTGGTCCTTGAGAAGTGCTTCATCTGTGCTGTTTTAAATATTTCCTTTCCTTTTTTTCGAGCAAATAAAGATGCTAGCATTTAGTTATCCTCTTGTATTTGCACAACAGGATCATCCTCCTCTAAAGAAGAATATGGAGTACGTGAAGTGACTAGTTCCGATTATGCCAGGATGAAGAAGCCCTGTCTATCTTCTCATCAGAAGGCGCAGTTGAAGGATGGTTACATTACCCCCCACAAGACCAAACTAACTTCAGCTCAGAAGGACTGACAAATCTCCATTTTCTTCTTGTGATGCGCGAGTACAATGTTGTTCTAGGATTCTTTCCGGTGAGTTCCATTTTTCTAAAAGTGTGCTCTACATGGACCATGTAGGTGCCTGTTTAAACTGTCAATTCATAGTACAATTTGCTTTATACTAATCACTTTTTTTGTATTTGTGCAAACATGGGTGCTCAGCTTGATTTCAATGGGAACTGCACAAAATGTTCATGAATACATCGAATCATTCATTTCCACCGCAAGAAAGGAGGTGCCGATAAGGCGTTGCAACATATAAGGGCGAAATCATACAAGCTACGCGCGAATTTGGTTGATTTTGGTGGAACTGCACAAAAAGAATAGCTGGTTTATTTAGCACGAGGTGCCATGTCAATGTCCGAACTGATGGCAAACCCTGCCCATTCCACAATCGTAGGCATTTGATATTTTGGAATGGGAAAACCTTGTCAAATTTTGCTCATTGATTTTAGCAAGAAGACATGCGTTTGATATTTTCGATTGGGACGCCCTTTGCTGTCAGCAGCGTCGATCCATTTTTTCTTTATTCTTTAGTTGTGAAGTAAATATTGGCTCTGACATGTGAATCGCTGAGATGCATAATCATCGTTTGTTTTGAATGTTCTCTATGAATTGCCAGGCCTATGTGTTCGATTTCAATGTACATGAACGCCAAAAAGCTGCTCAAACTCTTTGTACTCCTTCTGTTCCTTTTTTACTTCTCACATTGTGGAAGTGCATACCTTTTTCTATAAGATTGGTCAAATTAGAGATACTTTGACTGCAGACAAAACTTGTATGCAGACTAGAAAGGACCGGAGGGAGTACATGTGAAACTGCTGCAAACGAGGTGATCACCCTAGGAATAATGCTAGTACGTATTGTTTTGCATGTTCATCCAATTCCAGTGATACAAGAATTCAAACTAATTGAAATAAATTCATTCATACACGGTCGGATTTCATATAAACATGCCGGATTTCATTACATTTCATACATTCTTCAACTAAAAAGGGGTGTGCTGGAGGTATAATTAATTAACCGAAGTTACCCACCTGTGTCTGGCTGAGCCGAGCAGAAGCTTGAGTGACTTAACTGCAGGTGCAGTTGCATAACTAACATGTGGCCCAGATGCCTGTTGGGCCCACGTGTCAGTCAGCCAACTGCACCAGCAGTTAAGTAGAAGCAGCGTCCTTCTCCAACATAGCTCTCCGACTCCACGTCGCCGCCAAGAAGCTAACCGGCCGTCAGTGGTCAACCCGCCTAGCTTGTCATGGCGATTAGGGCAACTAGGAGCCCAATGATCAGGATCCCCACATGACAAACACGTTTCTTCTTGTCATTCTTCTTCTTGAAGTTCGTGTGTTGCAGAACCTTGTTCTTCCCATCAAACTTTTCTTTACCATCAAACTTTCCCTTGTTCTTGAACTTTTGGGGCTGGAAGTTCTTCTTCTGTACCAGATTGGCACTAGATCCTCCCTCAATTCCTCGAGCACGTCCGGTAGCATACAACTGAAGTGCTCAAGTTCTCTAGCAAATGACTATATCTCATGAGCTTGCTCAACCACAGAGCGCTCTTCAATCATCCTGTAATCATAGAATTGCTCCATGATGTACAGCTCAGTGCCAGCAACCGGAGGGTAGCAGCGGTGGCCTTACTTGGACCCGAGCGGCGGCGACCTACCGTGTTCTACTCTTCCTTGTTTTCTGTGTGGCGCGGCCTCGTTGGCAGCGGGGCGGGGCCTCGGCGGAGCTGGCGATGTCCTCTGGCCCATTGCCGGCGGGCGGCGCCTCGGCGGAGCGGGGGAAATCCTTCCCCTCGTTGCCGGCAGGGTGGGGCCTCGGCGGAGCCGGCGGTGTCCTCTGCCTCGTTGTTGACGTCGCGGGGCCTCGGCAGAGCAGGGCCTCGTCGACGCCAGCGGAGCGGGGACTCGTCAGAGCCGGCATTGTCCTCTGCCTCGTCCTTGGTCTTGCCAAACAGCGCCTCGCCCGCTTCATCGCCCTCTTTGTAGGCGGCCGCAGCCTCCGCCACCGGCATGCGGTACCGCCAGCGCTCGAGGCGGCCTCGCGGGCGGAGCGGTACGAGTCGAGCAGCGCCTCCTGCTCCGCCCGCTCCACGGCGATCTGCTCCTCCGCCTGCAGGTGCTCCTGGAGGAGATGGTGGTTGTAGGCGGCGTCGGCCCGCGCCTCTCGGAACTGCTCCTCAGGCTTCTGCCTCACAGTGCCCATATATTGGACACGGACCTCGCCGATGGTCATGGTGCAATGCATCGGCGAGGATGGCGCGGAGGAGGGGGTTGGCGCCGGATCGTCGACTACCATGTTCTCCATTGGGACATCGTCGTCCGGCTGCCTGCCGGCCAGCCAGTCGGCAGCAATGGCTGCCATCTCCTTGTGGTCCGTCGTCCGCCCGTCCCGAAGAGCGCTGGAGCGCGAGGAAGCCATGGTGGGCAGTAGTGGTGTGGACAGGAGAATAGGAACGGATGCGGATGACTGCGGCTATGGCCGTCGCAGCAGTTTATATAGCAATGGTGGGTGGCGGAGGGATGGACGTGTGGCACCGGAGTAGCCGCCTCGGCAACCACGTATCATTAATGTGGTCGGCAGAAGGACGGACGGACGGCACTTGTGTCGTTTGAAGGCGGAGCAATCGCATGCACCGGGAAGCGGGGCGGGCGGCGCTGACCGTTTTGGGCGGATAGCGCGCGCGGGCGAGGGAGGCGGTCTAGGTGAGCCAGGGCAGTCAGACTCGTGCTTGGTAGCGGGTCGGTCCAGCAGCCGCACATGTTGGCTCGCTAGGTACCTCGCCAAGCTGAGCGACGACAATCAGACGATGGACGTAGCTTCCGACCAGGAGCAGGCGCCACTGTCCAAGCCGGTTCATGCCGTGTTCACCATAGAGCAGGTGCGGCCGCACTTCGTCTCCCTAATGGCGGAAGAGCTACCAGTGCAGGAGGACCTGTGCTGCAACCTCCGTCTCCTCAACGAGCACCAGTGAACAAGCGAACGACAATGCCGTCGCGGACATGTGGCCCTATGATCCTGGCTTCCCGAATTAGCAGCGGGCGCTGTATCAGACCATCCGTAGGGCCCCCGAGGCCCTCTCCGTCGTCCTTCTAGTTGTTGCGCTCGCCGTGGCACCGCCGTCTCGCGTTGTCAACATGGTCAACGGACATGAGGATGAGGAGATGACTTTACTTGGAGAGGATGACAGTGGGGACCCACCAGGGCCATAGCCGCACGTACGCAAGTGCCTCCTTATTAGTATATAAAACTATATTTTTTTGCTTCCTCCTGGTTTCCTGACATCACGGTCCCACACCATTGTAAACCTATGTAGTCAATAAACGAGAGAATTGCACAAGAAGCGGCCGACAGCTGGGACCAAGCAACTCGAGCAGTATTTGTGTTTTTGAGGTGTGAGCACTGCAAAGTTTTTCTTGAGCGATGTTTAGCCCAGATATTAATTTTTCTCCTCTGAACAACAACGAAAACATCGCTGCAGCTATTAACTGGGCGAGTTGTGGCCCGTCTAGCCCAGGCCAGATATCCAGCCCAGATATTAATTTTTTTCAAGCTGAAAATGGCTAGCCCAGCTATACTTTTTTTAGGAATACCCATGCAAGGTCAAGTTGTTATTCTCCGCCCTGCTGGGCTGCAAATCTTTCTTAGGAGGGATGCATTAGGCTTAACAAGAAAATGGGCTTTAAGAAATAATAAATGGAATGTAATTATAAAAAGTAAGCAGTAACTATAAAAAATGCACCAAACACGTAATTACTTTATAAAATATTATTTTTGGATATTGAAAATTTTAATTTCATTAATTGTTGCGAGTGCAATGTTTCGTTGGATTTTTACGTAATATAAATTTATATTGAAATTGTATTTAATCTGACTAGAAATTTCGCGATAAAAATATTTCGGATCCCATCAAAATGTGGGAAATTTTATTGAATTCTGTTTTGAACGGTTGATTGAAATGGGCTGTACTTTTAACAAACTGTAAATGGGCTGTAGTAAATTCCATTAGAATTCAAAAATTGGCTGCACATTCTTACAAATCTCAAATGGGCTATAAGTTCTCTGCCACACACTTGTGGCCTTACTAAGTTGACGCGTCCCCTCAAAAAAAAAAGAGTTGATGCGTATGCAAGGCTTTGTCAACTTATAGTCAACACACGGTTCTAGCAGCAGTGGCCGTTGGATGTCCATCCAACGGATGCCGTGCTTCTTCTTCAATCTCGGATATTCTAGCTTCACCCGCCCAAAAAATGATTCCTCCCCCTGACATCTGGGCACACCGTTTCGGAAGCTGACCTATGGGCCTAGTAAGTTGACGCGTACCAAGGGCTTTGTCAACTTAGTCAATATAAACCATTCTAGCTGCAGTGACCGTACGATGTCCATCCAACAGTCGTCGTGCTTCTTCAGCCTCTGGTCTTCTTGCTCCAGCCGCCCAAAGCAGCGTCGGTCGTGCCGCCTGCTCCTGCCTCTCATGGCCGGCGGTGCTGCCACGGAGGCCTCACCACCCCCTACTACTCCCACCGCTTGCCAGGCCATCCCTCCACTCACCCATAGCCCCTGTTATTCTGCGGCGACGTTAGCCTCACACCGCAGCCAAACCAGTCAACCCTCGTACTCCTCTCTGCGTGGGTATCCACTGCCGCGTCTTCCGCGGCTCTGCGTCGTCCCCTTCCTAGGCCTCGCGGTCGTCCACCGCCGTGGTGCTCTCGGCGCGGCGTGGTCAATGTGGTCAACGACCGACTTCCATCGGAAGAGTACTGTACGTGGAGAGGCTGACAGCTGGGTCCACGGCCGCAGCAAGGAAGTGCCTCCTTATTACGCGCAAAATAATTATTCCTCCACCTGACAGCGGGGACCCACCGGATGGGCCACCGTATTTCACGAAAAAAATGTTTCCCCCTAACTGCTGGGACCCACCAGCTACATCTTCGCACACAAGGAAGTGCGTCCGGGCAAAAAAAACAATTCGCCCCCTGACTGCTGGGACCCACCAGATATATCTTCGCAGGCAAGGAAGTGCCTGACAGTCGGGACCCACCTGGTCGAAGCGTACGTAGCATCGTCATTCTGGTCGCGAAT
Source organism: Triticum aestivum (assembly GCF_018294505.1). NCBI lineage: Eukaryota > Viridiplantae > Streptophyta > Magnoliopsida > Poales > Poaceae > Triticum > Triticum aestivum. Next base: position 403,254,674 of record NC_057802.1, on the reverse strand, counting down.
GTGTACGTACATACTGGTCAATGTAGAGGCGCATACGCGTCGTAGTAGAGGCGCCCACGTAGCATGTAGACGTACGTACAGCGGCCAATGTGCAAGAAAGAAAATACGGCCACGTATGTACATACGGGCAGGGTCTCGAACGCCTACTCGCGCATACGTACGGCCAGGGCTCGTGTACATGGCTGGGTCAGAACGGAGAAACTGCATCGTCGTCGTGTTCATGGGGAGACAACCGGCTGGGTCGGAACGGAATGCATCGTCATGTTCATCGGGAGGGCTTGGACGGAACAGCCGATGGAAACGAGGCCTGGCGTACCACAGAACGGAGGAAACGGCCTTGTGTTTAACCGGCCACGTCCGAAACAGGATCATGTTCATCGGGAGGGGTCTGGCATACCGCAAAATGGAGGAAACGGACCTCCTACGGTCGAAACGGGGGTCATGTTCATTGGGAGGGGTGTGGCATACCGCAAAACGGAGGAAACGGACTTGTGTTGGAGTTCTACGGTCGAAACGGGGGTCTTGTTCATCGGGAAAGGTGTGGCGTACCGCAAAACGGGACTCCACGGGATACTGTTCATCTCCACCGTTAACCCCCTCCAGCCTGCACGTGCTACTGTTCATCCACCGTCGACCTCCTCCAGCCTCCACTTGCGACTGTTCATCCACGGGCTCCTGTTCATCTAGCCTCCACCGCGCGCTGCTCCACCGGCTATTGTTCAACCAGCCCTCTCCACGGGCTCCTGTTCAACCACCCCTCCACGGGCTACTGTTCATCCAGCCCTCCACCGTCTACTGTTCATCCAGCCCTCCACGGGGTGGTCCTGTTCATCCAGCCCTCCACGGGGTCCTGTTCATCCAGCCCCAACCGGCTCGATCGAACGGGGTCCTGTTCATCCAGAGGCAACACCACGGGGTCCTGTTCATCCACCCCCACCGGGAACTGTTCATCCAAACCCCCCAGCAACGCTCACTGTTCATCCAGAGGCAGCATCGATCGGCTTCAGTTAGCAGCTGTAGCGAAGGAATCGCTCGATCAGGTTCAGTTAACAGCCATCGATCGATCGCTTGGGTTCAGTGACGCGTAGCCTGCAGTGCAATCACTCGGGTTTAGTTAGAGCCCAACGCCTCGCTCGGGTTCAGTTAGAGCCCAACGCCTCGCACCCACGCGCGTGCGTGTACGAGAGAAACGCCAATCGCTCGACCCCGACCACCCACCGTAACTGGGAACACCCCGATATTTTCCTCGCCCTCGCTTCTACCACGGTTTTTTCTGTGTTGGACGGCCCAAAGAATGTCATGCAGCTGCGTCTCCGGCCCGCCCAGGACGAAAAGCCCATTTTCTGTCATGATTTTTTGTCATAGAAGTAGGAGCCCACCACATCTATGATGATACCGGGTTTTGTCACAACTATCGTCATATAAGTGTCATAAGTATGACAGAATTTTTTCGTTCGGCCCAAAATGTCACGGATGTGTCTTTCTTTGTAGTGCTCTTCGCCTCGCATTCCCCTCCCGTAGACCTCCACCAACGCCATGTTGCAGAAGGATCATCTGCCACTAGCCTTCAAGTTTCGTGAAGTCGACTCCGAGCTAGAGGGGATAGAAAATAAGGAGGAATGGGGTCTCATGGACATGGCCCTGAATGAGCTGGTCGCGGCAGATGCTGCCCCCATGCCCATCAAAGCTCCCATCCCCATGCCCGCGCCAGCGACCATCCCCGTAGCTTTGACGGGATGATCACCGAGCACTATTGCAGCGCTAGAAGCTGCGGGCGTCTGCGAGGTCCCCGCGGACCCGCGCGAGCTCGTGTACATGCCAGCACCAGCGCCCCCCCGCGTGTTCCCATGCGCGCCCCTGCACCCACTGCGGTGCCGGTCCCTATGTGTTTGCATGCACCCGCTACACCCGTGGCCGTGCACGCGCCCCCTCAGCGTCATGGGACGCCACCGTCGGCTGCTACCTTGCCGCGCCGCGACTCTCCGTCCTCCCGCGCCCTGCCCGTCGATCGCGCGACGATGGGGTCTTTGATTTCCAACTCAAGAAAATTCTGGGTTGGCTTGAAGACTTCAACAACGGCGTTCCAGAGGACAAGGACGACAACGACAACGCCAGCGCAGCACGCCGTCTCTGCTGCCGCAACAATTAGTTTTTGGGTTTAGTACTGTATCTCGGTCGTATGAATGTAAAGTCACAGTGTGACTGCATGAAACATATGGTTTGAACAAAATACAGCGACGATGTGAATGTTCGCCCACCATGTGATGTGGAATGTGACGTAGCTTCACATCATGCCGCCGGCTCATAACTGTCGGCCGACTTGTAGATGACCATTCCCTGCATGTTCAACTACTCGATGCATGTGGTTGCTCACGGTTGAGGCTGCAGCGGCGTGCTCTGCCCGCATCCTGCCGCACACGCTCTGCTCTCGCGTCCCTCCACCGCTCTGCCTACGTCCCTCCGCGTGGGCTGCCAACGTTTGGGGCCGACGCATGATCAAATACGTTCGTGCTGCCATTATGCATGTGATTGCGCCGGGCTCAGCGCCATGATGCAGTTACTCGCTGCAAAAACTGCCATGCGGACATGCCGAGAATCCAGGCTGCCCGGCCCCCATTTATTCTCGCGGCCATTTACCTTAATCTCTCACGCCCCACGACACAATAAGCACATCCATGACGACACATACAGAGAGGATATCCAGCGACTCCAATGGCGCTCCCCGTGGCTCCAATGGCACTCATGTGGCACCCTGACTCGGAGAAACCGAAACGCCCCGTATTCCAGCCCAGAGATCAAGGAGAAGTCTTCTGGAATACGGCACTGCTTAGCATAGAACAAATCAGCTCTTTATTACAAGCTATGTGGGTACAAGGGGGATTACATCGGCACGGCGACACTACGCCTGCCACGGTTGTTCCATGCAAGCAGCAGAACAACACGATGCAGCGGAATAACTCTAGTAGCGGAACAGCGACGATGGTGATGAACTCCACTCCGTAGGGACTCTGACTGGAACGCTTATCCTAGCTCGCAAACAAGGAATCCACGGCAAGCAAGCAATCAAACCCGACATGACCTGTAAGCTGGCATGACACGCCAGGTCAGTACATTGAATGTACTTGCAAGCTCACAGCAACCAAGAGCAATCAAGACAGGCAACATCATTGCAATTACAAGTTAACAAGGATTAACATGATACTATTAGATCAATCATGGCATGAACAAGATGAAAATGATACAGCTAGAACAATACGAGCATGGCATAACATGATGATACTAGCATGCAACATGATAACGCTATTATGCACCAACTTACTCTGCTCGGATTACCTCGTAACCATCCCATGCATAAACTTACCATCACGGACATCGCATGATCATCTCAGGATCCAATCAAGCTTGGTATTACAATACTGTAGTAATCATTAATGACCACAAGGAGCTTGACCTTAACCCTTGATTCTCGCATAACACCACAAATATCCAACAACTCAGTATCCTCGATACCACGACGATCATCTCACGATCACAATCAATCTCTTCCTCATCATCGAACCAGGGTTGTTATTAAGCACATTATTGTTATTACTGTTGACCCATAGTGTGACCAACTACGAACTAGGCCCTTATCCGCGGGTGCGGCTATCGATAGATTTAATAAACACTCTGCAGAGGTTAGCACACTTTACCCACACCACGGAACCCATGGCCTCACGCTCCCATTTGGGTGGACCAACGGCATTTCGAAAAAACCGATCTACCACCATGACACTCTCCCGGCCACTCCGAACAACTCCCATCTGGGATAAGTCATGGGTGGCCACATTCCTACCAAAGGCATCAACGACCACCGTCATGGCAAAACAATAAACGGTCCCAAACGGGGACAACCCGGGTACAATACAACAACGGGCACACAAGGCTTATGCCATCCTACCCAGCTAAGGTAGCGCCCGCGCATAACCTTCCCTCGTTGGAGGCACCAGCGAGAGGCATGACAATAGACCCAGTTAGGACCTTCCCACAAAGGCAAATGCGGTTGCACTGGTCAGCTCGATATGGTGGCACCATGACCTAGCCAACAGTTGTTCAAGTTCATTTAAGTCCAGTTAAACTTGAATGCAAATGATGTTGAGCCATATTAAAACAACATGATGCAACTTCAATGCATGAGCATGGTATCAACATAATCATGGAGGTGCAACATAATCATCGACCATATCAACAATATTAAATCATATATCCGAATGAGCATGGCATACTGACTAGCATGAATATCATAAGCATATCATGACCACTAGAATCAACAATAAATACTAGGGACAATTGCATTTTTACCCCTAGTTGGTTCCTACCCACGGGTTTTGCCCTTACTTTTTGAGCTTGCTCAGCTTTGCCCTTACTTTTTCCGTCGTGGTCCCTCGAATGCCCTTTGACCGTTTGACCAAAACTTTGAAAATTCATAACTAATTCATGAACTCAGAAAAATGTAAATAAGATATCAAAATGTTCAGATAAACATTACCTTTATGTGCATATCATTTGCATTCAGGACAAAAGCACCCTTTAAACTACTTGAGGTAATTAATGTTATTAACATTATTAAAAATAAAAAGGTATAAACAATATTTTTTTCATGAACAAAATTTACATGCAAATGTACGTGATGTTTTATGAACATCGAGATATCTTATTTGCATTTTTCTGAGTTCGTATCATCTTGTTAAGAATGTTCTAACGATTTTGACCATTATTTGGAAACTTCATAACAAGTTGATACGAACTGAGAAAAATGCAAATAAGATATCAGGATGTTCAGAAAACATCACCTACATTTGCATATAATTTTTATTCATAAAAAAATATTGTCTATACCTTTTTATTTTTAATAATGTTAATAACATTAATTACCTCAGGTAGTTTAAAGGGTGATTTTGTCCTGAATGCAAATGATATGCACATAAAGGTAATGTTTATCTGAACATTTTGATATCTTATTGCATTTTTCTGAGTTCATATGAATTAGTTATGAATTTTCAAAGTTTTGGTCAAACGGTCAAAGGGCATTCGAGGGACCTCGACGGAAAAATTAAGGGCAAAATTGAGCAAGCTCGAAAAGTAAGGGCAAAACCCGTGGGTAGGAACCAACTAGGGGTAAAAATGCAATTGTCCCTAAATACTAAGCAAGAACATATCAAGAATACTACCAGGTAAGCATGTAAACAACTAGATGCAAAGAAAACATGCGTAGCAACGGTACTCGGTAACCGACATTAGTCATGCACCGTTGAACATGACCAACTCAACATGTACTACTATCAAGCATGGAAATATGAAATTAATACTAGCAAGTAGTTCATGATAACTGTGACACCCAAAAAATTTAATTGGTTTTATCAAAATCTTTTATTTGATTTGAGGAGGGTATTTAAATTTTCTTCTAAAAGGATTTTCCCTCTCAAAATATTTTCTTTTGTGACAAGTGTTTTGTTTTGGATTCACCCAAGACTTGATTTTGGTCTTGGAGGTTTTTCCATCTTATGTGGACTCAAAACCAAATGCTTTTCATTTGGGAAATTTCTTTTGAAAAATCTTTTTAAATAGCCCTATGGCATTTGGAATGATCCTTTCCCCCTTTTCAAAATCCCTCTTGCCATGGCATGAGTGGAAATCCCCTCCCAAAAACCTTTCTCCATCTTTGGATCATGATATGCTTCAAATCCAGCAAGTTGAACCTCTCCATATTTTTGTTTCGATTTAATTCTTATCAAAAACAATTTCTGCCCTCTATTCTAGCTCTTGGGGATTTACAAAGGAGCTACCATTTCTGCTTTGAGTTTTGCCTCCAAACCTTTTTCCCTAGCTAGTCCTTAGAGCCCTCAACCAAGATCCATGAAGATCCACTGGTCTCCAGTTCGAATATTTAAAATTGTGCTTGCTGCAAGTTTGGACCTTATTTGCCAAATTTGATGAAATTCATTTGAATTCTCCTCCTATAAATCTGAGAAAATTCAGGCAGCCTCTGGGTGCATTGAGAGGTCACCTCACCAAGTCCCAGCTCCAGAAAAATTTTCTTCATGCCAAATCATTTCGTCGAACACCTGCAGTGCACTGTTCCTGTCAAGTTCAGTTTTCAGAGAAACAGTTTCAGGAACACTGTCGTTTTCTTCAGAGCCCGTTGTCGATCTCGCCAGTACCCCGGTGTCGCCGTACTTCCTGTCCCCTCCTTCTTGTCCCTACGCCGCACGAACGCCTGGAAGCTTGCGGGCGTCGGCGACGAGCAGGAGGAGGTGCGCCACCCCGTGAGCGACGGCAGCGGCGGCTTTGCGGCCGCCAGAGAGAGGCGCAGCGTGGACGGCGCCACCCAGCGCCGCCCAAGCCACCGGAGGCCGCCGCGTGGCCACCCACTCCCCCGTGCGCGCTGCCACCCTTCGTCGTGAACTGCTAGGCGCGGAGCACGCTCTCTGCCGCCGCCGTGCCCGTAGGGCCGCCCCGTCGATGATCGGTGCATTACGCCTTGCCCGACCGAGGTTTAGCGGTGGAACGGCACCAGTGATCTTCTCTGATGGTGCCTAGCCCCCTAAACCCCCTGCCCAACCACTGCCTCGCCGTAATCGCTCGCCGGAGCGATCCCGTTCACGGCCATCCCCTCGAATCGCCTATAAATAGAGGCCCCGAGCTCGAACTCAAACTCACACCACCCCTACGCACCACCAATACCACGCCAAGCCACTGGTAGAGCCACGAGGGAGCCTTCTTCCCCAACTCCGGCCGCCTCGACCCGCCACGGGACCCAGCTCGATTCACTCCCGTGCGTGCACCTCTACCCCTCATCTCTTGCCAGTAGCTTCCTTATGCATCCACTCTGCTGACCCGCGCTTCAATTTGGAGATTGCAGCACCCACCGGAGTTCTCCACCATCACCCGAACCACCGTCCGCCGGAGAAAGTGTCGCCGTCGACGTGGTGCTCTCCGACGACCAAGTCCACCACCCACCGACGCGGAAGAACACACTGAACCTCTTGGTACCCTCCAATCTCTCTGTCTCGCCGTGGTTCGACGCCGGCGACCACCGCAGCCTTCGGGCGCCGGTGAGCTCCGTTGGCCGTTTTTTAAACCTGACATGTGGACCCCCCCCCCCGTCAGCCTCTCTTCTTTCTCCCCCTCGAACCGTTTTCTGTTGGCGCCTTCGGGAAAATGCGCTTTCCCTTCGGGCTGGCGCATTTCTTTCCGAACCATTTTCTGTTTTCTCAGTTAAGTCCCTGGTTCTTTTCTGTTTCATCACAGATTAGTCCCTGGACTAAAACCCTTATAACTTTTTAATAAAAGAT
>NC_057802.1:403229918-403247330 GCF_018294505.1 Triticum aestivum | reverse complement strand
CGACTGTGGCATTCTTGTTACTTACTTTTGATATAAGCCCTTTATGTGATGTCGCTCAGACGTCCGACTGTGGCACACTTGTCATTTACCTTCAATATAAGCCCTTTATTTGATGTCGCTCAGACGTCCGACTGTGGCACTCTTGTCATTTACCTTCAATATAAGCCCTTTATGTGATGTCGCTTCAGACGTCCGACTGTGGCACGCACTGTCATTTATATTCTTTTATAAGCCCTTTATGTGGTGTCGCCTTGACGCCCGACTGCGGCATTGTTATTCTTTTTGTATCCTTTCGAGGAGTCATTCAGACACTCGCTTGGCCCTCAGTATTACTTTGGAATTTCGGGAGGACTACCGCCCGACTTCCCTTTTATTTTCCATGCATTGCCATCTCGTTGTTTGAGTGCGTTCTGTTAATCTGTTCACATGCTTCATGTTTACATTTGTTATATCTTATGTCCGAACTGTCTTGCGAATACTTTCATAGTACTCACCTGGCTTGTTGATTTGGCCAGATGTTGACGAAGGCGATCTCATGGATGAAGAGTTTGATAGTGAGTCCGACGCCTAGAGGAGTCCCAGTCAGTCCCGTGCGATCCTGGATATTGGTCACTTGTATTATATACGCTTCCGCCACCCGCAATAAGCATCCTCGAGCCTCACTCTGTCGCTCGAAGAGCTGTTAGATTCAGGAGTCATGTCACCCACTTCACTGTGACATTTCCACTACCGCTTTTATCGTGAGCTAGTAGTTATGCCACCCCTATCCGCCTTTAAGTATTATTGGCGAGTTTGTAATAAATTGTTGAGCAGTCTCCGCTCAACCTTGTATTATATTCAGTACTCCTGGTATTTTTCTTCTGTGATCAAGACTTTGTCTACCAGTAAGAAGGATTCTTCTCTACTGGTCCGTAAAAGGGATCGATTTCGCAATAAATATTTTTATTGGAAAAACGGTCGTGACAATAACAAAGTGCAAGAAAGCATAGCATGACATTGAACACAAATCCATAAGCATTACCGAAACAACGATAACCGTATCAAAACAAGCAGACATTTAATAAATATTCAAGTTGAAAACCATGGGTATTGCATGGCTATCATGCAAATGGTGGTTGTGGCTTGCCTGGGGACGAAGGAGGCTTCAGGAAGAAGTGCGGTGAAGCCGTGGAAAGATTCGCCGGAAAAGATTCTCTCTCGGAGGGGGCTGATTAGGGGCAAGGGCAATATGTTCATTTTCAAAATGTGAACACAGAGTGAAAATATTATGAACAGATCTGGCTCAACGAGACAAAGAAGTAGGCTTTGGATTCACCTCATTCGGAGTCTCGAGCAAAAAGTTACGGCCGTTCGTTCATTAGGCAGAGAATAAATAAAAAGTATTCTTTTTATGCGCTAATGGGTGAACATTCATAACTTAGAGGTTTCGGCCGATGGCTAGAAAAACAAAAAGCGTATTTTCGGAAATAAGTCTTCGCAGAAGAGAAAGCGTGAAGTGCAGTGAAGCAGCACAGAAGTACGCTTACTCGAAGGGAAAGCATATTTACAGAAATACGTCTCCACTTATCCTAGTCAGCAGTGGCGGGGCCGGGCCTGAGTGGCTGTCAGGTGGGGTCCATGCGGGAAGGGCCCCGCCTGGCCGGCCTTCTTCTTCCTCTTGCTCGGGCGCGCCCTTGGCAGAGGGAGGAGGCCACCCCGATGGCTCCAGGAGGACGGCGATGACACGGGGAACATGCTAGACATGCCCGTGCTCGCTGAGACGCCGAGCAAAGGAGGGGCCCGAGCAAGAAGACGCTTTGGACGCGGCAGTGCGTGCCAAAACGGTGGTCACCTCATAGGCTGGCATCAAGAAGACTCCAGAGGCTGCCGTGAGATGTATGGTGATTAGTCCCTACATCACTGAGACTGAGGGAGGTGATGGATCAAGCAGATGGGCTCTGGATTGATGGGATTACTCCACTGAAGTTTGTTGTATCAAACTGAATCAGGTTACAGTGATCAACAACGAAGAGCTTGGAGCCAAATGAGTTGTCTGGGGTGTTTAGGATAGGAAGGACAAGAATCCTGTGAAGTTTGGAGGGATTTGAACCACTAATTAATATAGTTGCTTTACAACTAATTAATCTGGTCCGGAATCAAAAACAGGAAGAAGCACTCACTAGGAGTGATGAATTAAGCTGAAAATGATCATGGCAGGGTTATTTGGTCATATGAGAGTGCCATAAAACTTTCATGCCATTTGGCCAAGCCAAAATGGTACTTCCTTCATACAGCACCTCTCTGGACAGAAACTTGGGAAAATCCTGAGGGGAAATGGATAGATGAAATAAGCCCAAAATTGGTGGAGAGAGGTTAAATAGGTAGGATAAGGCCTAGGAAAATTTTCAACCATAATGGAGCAATATCAAATATACTTGCTTCACTAACTGAAAATTTGGACAGAAAGAAAGAATTGATGCTCAGCTCACATGGATGCATTGCATGAGCTTCAATCTTGAGGAGGGCTTTTATATGATGATATGAAGGACCATGCAAAATTTCAACTCATTTGGACCATCCTAGCTAGTACTTCCTTCACAAACCATTCCCTCAGACAGGAACTTTGAAAAATTGCTCAGGAATATTCACTAGGCAAATGGAGTTGAATTTTGGCATGAGGCAATTATTTGGAAAGGAAAAGATGTCCAAAAAGTTTGGGGTCAATTGGGCAAAGGTAAATGGCACTTGCTTAACAAACTGCCATTCTTGACAGAATAGGAAAGGAATTAATTGAGCATGATGAGGAACATGGCAAATGAAATATTTTTCCATATTTGTGGAAGATATGACCCAAACAATTTATGATAATTATTTGGGAATTTTGTGAGTGATGGAAATATAGGTTGCTTCACAACCTAGGACAAATTGGGTTATTCCTTTAACAGAAAAAGGAATATTCCCAAGGAAAAGAATATTGAGGTTGGTCAAAGATGGAAATGGAAAGGTCTAGGAATGGATAAGAGGATGACAAGCCACTCTGGAAATAAAGAAGAGGTCATCTTCTTCAATTTCCAGACCACATAGCCACGGAAAAAGAAAACTCGAGCAAAAATCTCAGAAAATCAAATGAAAAAGAAAAGGGCCAAAAATCAGGCCGTGACAAACCTTCCCCCCTTAAAGAAATCTCATCCTCGAGATTTGGTTGCTCAGGGAACAAGTATGAATATACTAACTTAAGGAAATCGTTTCCAACTCGGGTATCCTTTTTCCTTTATTGGTTGTTCCCCACTGAATTTCATATGACGAGACTGACGGGCTCGGGGTGGTTTGCTTCACTGTATCCACATTCTGACATATCTTACCTTACCTGCTCATGCTTATACTGGCTCCAATTCATTTCATATCTGCTAACTTAGCTGAGATTACCATGACTGAAATATATGTCCGTCCCACAAGTCTAAGAGTGAATTCTGATGGATGTGTCATCCAGCACTGACAACCTTTCATGGAGTTGTGAACAGATTTTTTCTGGTGGACATCCAATATCTTTACTCCTTGCATTGTGTTTCTCAACTAACTGTGGGTCCTCCAGGTTCAAACAGTGAGATGGTTCATAACCGTTCTTCTAACTGATGTTGATTTCTCGCGGAGTTCTGAATCATCTTGACTGACTCCACTCTCTTGAGTGTCAGATCCGTACCAAATGTTTGATTGTCTCCTGCCTTGGCCAGCATAAAGAGGTACGGCCTTACATGATAGTATCCGCAGACTTGACTGACCGTGGTTCTGGTAGAAGAATTTTGTTCAAGACAGGCTGCCCTTTGATGCTTCACATAAGTGAGGGCACACTGGTGCGCGTCGATCCTAAACAAACGGTTTTTAACCCCTTTCCGCGACGGCATTTGGAACCGTCGCCAAGTGAGTGTGGGCGATAGGGGGGCCCTTCCCACACGACCCAGAAACCGTCGGGGATAGGGCCCCATAGTACGCCTACTCGTTTCTGCTCGCATTGCCATCGCAGTCGGTATTCTGTGGTGCTACGTTTACGATGCGCGGCCCATCACAAACGGTTCACTATTATAGAACATGTATGATGCGCGTCCCATCACAAACGGTTCAGCGTTAAGAAGATTAGCTAATCGTCGTACGAGTGTCGGACATGATTATGAAACGTCAGACCGTCGTAACATCATCGTACATGACAACTATCGCACACGCTATTCTGTGGTGCAACGTTAACGATGCATACTTCATCAAAAACAGTTCATGGTTGCGAATCGTGTATGATAAGGCAACTAACACAAATGTTTAGTTTGCCCAAACCGTTTGTGATATTGTCTGACATCGCACACGCTTTGCAAACGACAACTGTGTGCATGCTTGCACACGTTTCCTCTCTGTGAACCGTCTCCGATTATGGTGCATATCGCAAACGTTTGTGTTACCAACCGTGTGTGCCGTAACAACCTGGAGAGCGTAATTTCACCGTAATTTAATTGTTGCTTTTCCAAATTGTACCGGATTTGGATATGAATTTGAATGTATGCTACAACTTTATTCATATCCATCAGGTTCAAACAACCAATGCATTATTCGATTCATAGGTACATATGTTCAAGAATTACATAAGAACCAAATAAAGAATGATGAACTACAGTTGTATACTTGTACTATTAAAGACAATAAAGAAAGAGGCGAAATATATTTTGGTTGCTGAACAAGGTGAAGCGGAATGCCCATATTGTTCCCTCCTCCATGCAGAAGGCACGCATGACTCTAGTCCAACCCCTTGTGATGGCCGACCGCCCATACTTCACGGTCTTCATGAAAACATCTAGATAATCATCGTGTTCTGGTAGAAATACTTTAACCTTTGCATGCCCACCAATCATGTAGTTTGAGAGGTAATCTTGAGTAAACTGCTTTGGCAACCACTGCAAAGGAAAAAGATTCAGACATTGTCATCTAACACAACTCATTATGGGCAGTAAAAACAAGGCTGCAGAGTTCTTACTTACCATCCTGTAGTTCGATGTTGTCTTGGATAAAGTGTAAACAAATAGTTTAATTGCCATCTTTGGACCCATTTTGTTAACAATCTTTATCAGCTTCCACACTTGATGTTGGTTCATCAATATCGCATTGCCCCATACGCAGAAAGGGTTAAAACGCGGATCTTTACCAATGACATATGTACCTAAAAGCACCAAGTTAATATTAGAAGCTAAACAGCAATTGCACAATGATGTAGTACAACACTCTTTTATAATATGTCTATATACATCCGTATGTGGTAGTCCATTTGAAAAAAGAATAATATTTAGGAACGAAGGGAGTATCTTATAACATCCAATATCACTGGTGCGCGTCGGTCCTAAACAAACGGGTTTTTACCCCTTTCCGCGAAGGCATTTGGAACCGTCGCCAAGTGAGTGTGGGCGATAGGGGGTCCTTCCCACACAACCCAAAAACCATTGGGGATATGCCCTCTTGGCACACACGCTCGGAAAAATGAGGTCGTGTGCGACCGGCGAGCACTCAAATATAGAAATACGTACAGCAGTGCTAAAAAATACAATTATACGGGCAAAATCATTTCCGGTCGTAAGTACATCCCACATAGTCAGTCACCACTAAACGTTTTCGTTCGTATATACACCCACACAGTCACTACAAGGAAAACGATTGCGCAAGGTGGCGTAACGCAAACAGTTTTGAAGAGAATGTCGTGTGTGATTGTTCATTGATCCAACACGGTTTATTCCTAGAAACTATGTGCGTTGCCTTAGGTCATTGCCCACGGTGTTTTCTCATTAACCGTTTGCAATAAGAAAAACAATTAGCAAGCTAATTGGCCAATTAGTTGGCTAATTGGCCTATTATTAATAATCCATTTACTAATCTAATTGACATTCATATTAAGCACATAATATATTCCATTTCCATATTAAGGAAGCACGATTTCATAATTGAAATACATCGAAGTACAACATGATATAGCTTCAGCACTCAGATATCCCATTACACAACTGCACCAACAGCAAGTTTCACATGCAACATCTAGAACCTTTCGAAATTAGCATCATAGACGGTACATAGAGAGACGCATCTCATCTGGAAAACTGCTGAAGCGGAAGGCGAATATTGAGCCTTCATTCATGTTGAAGGTCGTTGCAACTTTATGCCAATACCTATGGATGATTGACCGTCCATCCTTCGACCTCTTCAGGAACACTTCAATATTGAATCGTGGGTGTTGTATGAAAACTTTCCTCGCCTCCTGACCATAGAGGTGGTTTGAGAGTACCATCTTGTAAACCTCAGTGCTTCCCATTGTTTCCTTGCAACACATATAAGGTAGTTAGTCATCAGGTTAAGTAAGGGTTCGCATGCTATCAGTAAAATATGTTGATGAAAAATAAGCACATTGCAGATTCATCAGATTAATTCAAGCCACATGGAAAACCTATTTATCCAAACCAAGCATGATTAAGAACTAGGAAATATAGCACTTGTATATGTTTCTCATGTATTAAGTGCAGCCAAATTCGATTTATTCCTCACATAGTATACAATAAGAGAATGCAGCCACAACAATTGAACATCGCATTGCAGAATTAAACCAAGCAGTTAACTAAACACCACAACAAATGAACCAAATGTTAACTGAGCACCACATTGCACAATATGACATACTCCTAATAGAAGATCAGACAGTTAACCAAACCAAGCATGCTTAACAACTTGGAAATATAGCAATTGTATTTGTTTCTCATGTATTTAGTACAGCCAAATTCGATTTGTTCCTCACATGGTATACAATAAGAGAATGCAGCCACAACAATTGAACATCGCATTGCAGAATTGAACCAACCAGTTAACTAAACACCACAACAAGTGAACCAAGCCACAACAAATGAACCAGGCAGTTAACTAAACACCAATTGAACAATATAACATACTCCTAATAGAAGATCAGACAGTTAACCAAACCAAGCATGCTTAACAACTTGGAAATATTGCACCCTGGAGAATTGAACATCTCATTTGCAGAATTGAACCAAGCAGTAATTGAACACCACATTGCAAGACATATAGAACATATACACTATAGCAGAAGATTGCATGGTGACAGTAGATAGCACAATTCACTAGAATCTGTTAAGGAAAGGCAGTAGCTAGCAAACTGAACATGGGTCCTTATAGTGAGCTAATAAGACAAGCTACTCCTCATTGTCGGAGATATCGATGATGATTGGCTCCTTGGACATGGAAGAGGGTGAGGCCTCCGCATCGTGGGTGCCCTCGTTGTAGTAGTGAGTTGCCTAAGCCGCTCCGGGCACCAACCTGCTGGCTCTCGAGATGAGGTAAGCACGTGCACGCTGAGAAAACACCTCGTAGTCTTCGTTGAAGGCACCGACGGTGGCCTCGAGAAAACGCCATGAACTGTCGTTTAAAGCAGCCAACTGCGTCGCGGCGTCGGCGCGCGAGGCGTCAACGGTGGCCTCGACGAGGAGGTGCTCCTCCAAGATCTCGGGGTCGGCACGAATGGCAGCCATCGCGACCTCATCCGCGCGTGCGACCGCGATTTGCTTCTCCGCTGCCAAATGCTCCTTGAGGTCCTGGCTATCCTGTGTGCACCATGGCTTAGGCCGGCGCTTATTTGGTGGAGGGTCGGTGATTATGGTGGAAGGTGTTGCGCTCGCGCCAGCGGTCGGGGCATGTGGGATGTGGAAGGAGGAGGAGGATGGGGGTCGGGTGTGGATTACCTGCCTAGATAAGCGAGGCCGAGCAGCGTGAAGGAGGGTCGCCGGCGAGGAGGCGGCGGTGCTGCAAGCAAGGAGTGAAGGTTTCAAATTGGAAAGGAAGGTAGAAAGGGGGGATGTGGGTTTTGGTAAGGGGGAGGGGCGGGGAGGTAGATATTTTCGCGGAAGCCGAAAATTTGGAATCGCTTCAGCCAAAAAACTGGCGCGCAAAGTGTCATCAGACACGGTCCCCTATTCAGACACGGTCCGAAGATATTTTGTGCTGCATCTCACACGGTTGGTTATAATATACTGTGTGGGATCTACTTGATTTTTCGTCTTGATTTGAATTACATAATGGGGTCACAGCGGCCATGGACGGTGTTTGAATTGCTAGACCTTTTACCTGCAGTGATCATAAAAGAATTGGAATTATTCAGGGTTCGTTTGGACATTTTTATGCATTAAGTGAGTTTTCAATGCATTTATGTGCATAATTCAAATTTTAACTACATGCACATGCTCCCATGCATATAAATTGGTTGAAAAATCAAATCTTTGTCCTTCGGTGCATGCTTAGGTCCCATGCAAGAAATGGCAATGAATGTCAAGCACCCTGCCACCGTCACTCGACTGCAAACATTGAGATACCTGGTTTTTAAATTCTAGTAAATCCAAACTCGTCTGAAATTCATGAAACTTGGCATGCTATCATGGAGCGGCATCAACATGGTGTGGTAAAGTTTTTGTCCCATTTGGGGCAGGTTTGTGTATATGTTTCTCACAAACCAGAGCTTCTCACAACAAGCATGATGGTTTCAGTATGGAACGCCCCAACTTTGGGGACGAAACGATATCCATTGCCTCTAATTGCTTTCAATTTTTTTCTCGTGTCAACATAGAACAACAAGAGTGTTGTGTTATTTTTTGTGATTTTTCGGGGTTCGTTTGGAAATTTTTATGCATTAAGTGAGTTTTCAATGCATTTATGTGCATAATTCAAATTTGAACTACATGCACATGCTCCCGTGCATATAAATTGGTTGAAAAATCAAATCTTTGTCCTTGGGTGCATGCTTAGGTCCCATGCAAGAAATGGCAATGAATGTCAAGCACCCTGCCACCGTCACTCGACTGCAAACATTGAGATACCTGGTTTTTAAATTCTAGTAAATCCAAAACTCGTCTGAAATTCATGAAACTTGGCATGCTATCATGGAGCGGCATCAACATGGTGTGGTAAAGTTTTTGTCCCATTTGGGGCAGGTTTGTGTATATGTTTCTCACAAACCAGAGCTTCTCACAACAAGCATGATGGTTTCAGTATGGAACGCCCCAACTTTGGGGACGAAACGATATCCATTGCCTCTAATTGCTTTCAATTTTTTTCTCATGTCAACATAGAACAACAGGAGTGTTGTATTATTTTTTGTGATTTTTCGGGGTTCGTTTGAACTTTTTTATGCATTAAGTGAGTTTTCAATGCATTTATGTGCATAATTCAAATTTGAACTACATGCACATGCTCCGGTGCATATAAATTGGTTGAAAAATCAAATCTTTGTCCTTGGGTGCATGCTTAGGTCCCATGCATGAAATGGGAATGAATGTCAAGCACCCTGGCACCGTCACTCGGCCGCAAACATTGAGATACCTGGTTTTTAAATTCTAGTAAATCCAAAACTCGTCTGAAATTCATGAAACTTGGCATGCTATCATGGAGCGGCATCAACATGGTGTGGTAAAGTTTTTGTCCCATTTGGGGCAGGTTTGGGTATATGCTTCTCACAAACCAGAGCTTCTCACAACAAGCATGATGGTTTCGGTAGGGAACGCCCCAACTTTGGGGACCAAATGGTATTCATTGCCTCTAATTGGTTTCAAATTTTTTCTCGTGTCAACGTAGAACAACAGGAGTGTTGTGTTATTTTTTGTGATTTTTCGGGGTTCGTTTGGACATTTTTATGCATTAAGTGAGTTTTCAATGCATTTATGTGCATAATTCAAATTTGAACTACATGCACATGCTCCGGTGCATATAAATTGGTTGAAAAATCAAATCTCTGGTCCTTGGGTGCATGCTTAGGTCCCGAAAGTGAGAGCAGAATTTGCACATCTCTTGAACACAAACGGTTCTTTTGGATGACCCGTGTGAATCACTAGCGGGGCGGCGCAATACTATTTGATTTGACAGTGGGCGGCGCAATTCACGATATGGCTTTAATGCAGACGAGGGAGAGGGTAGCGGTTCCCAAAATGTTGAACGGCCAATGATGCATCCTCCTTCAATTAGCATCGTGTGAATGCATGAGGGAAGTAATGGGAGGACCGGGAAAAGAGGCAGCATGATGTGAATGCAACGCTGTTTGCACCCATATAAAGGCGCCTATCCATCCAATGCATCTACCACATCGTACGCACCTAAGCATTTGCCTAAGCACCTACACTAATAAGCGCAAAAGTGCCCACTCCAGACCCATGGCGGCGATGCGCGCGAGCAGCCAGCGGCTGTGCCAGATGGTCCATGACGCCGGCCTGCGGCATGGCATCGTGGATCATCTCCATACGGTGTTGGCGACCGGCTGGTGGATGGCCGCCGTCGACGCCATCTATGACTCTTAGTTGGACCAGATGATCGTCGGAGCACCAACAGGTTCACCGTCGTCAAGAAGCTCGCGGACGACATCGCCGTACTCCTCCAGCCCGCGCGTCCGGGCTCCTCATTGCCTGCCACCCTAATCGGCCTCCATGGTCAGAACCTCTTTGAAGCACTAGTGGCCCTGCGGCTACTCACTGACGCCACGAAGAATGTCCACCTAGAGGTCACGCTCGCCGCGAGGTGCCTCACCCTGCAAGAAACCGTCAACCTACACATCCATGTGTACGAACGAATCGTGTACATAGGTATCTACAAGGCCAGTGAGGACGCTACGACGTTAGCCTTCTTCAGCCGGCTGGAAGCCTTGCATGCCTTAGTTGAGAAGCACCTTGACCTCGCCACACAAGCCGCCGCTCCTTAGCCGCCAGTCGGTGGCCCGGCCGGCACACTGAGTTGAGGAGGAGGAGGTTGTATGTTGATGGATGCATCTTTCTGCTTGCCTCCTGTAACCACTACTGCGATCGCATCATCGTGGCCTTAATTCTTATTTTGCTATTGCATTCTCGTTCCAGTCAATACAGAGATGTGCGACCCTTTACTCAATACAGACATGTCCGTTCCAGTCTTATTTTGATTGGCTTGAATGAAGGTCTATCCCGCTGTTAGGCGCCGCGGCGGTCTCTGCTCGCGTCCGTCAGCGCACTCAGCTTGTGGACAACTTTTCCTTGCATGTTCAACTGCTATATGCATATATATATATATATATATATATATATATATATATATATATATATATATATGGTTGCTCGCTGTTGTGGCGACCGCGGAGCGCTCTGCTCGCATCCCTCCGCGCGCGCTCTGCCAACGGTTGGGCGTGCGCACGATCACGTCGGGGGCCCCGTATGCGTGCGGTTGCGCCGCGTGCGTTGCCACGCGATGCAGTTACGTGCGGCACGCTGGAGTTACGCGCTGCAAATTAGAACTGCCATTAGGGCCTGCCGATATTCCTGGCCGTCCGGCTTCCCCTTTAATTCCCGCGGCCATTATAACCTTAGTCTCTTCAACCTTTCGACCGCGCCCCACAACACAACAAGCACACCCACGACGACACATAGAGAGGGGATGTCCGGTGGCGCTCCAATGGTATTCGATGAGCATAGAGTGGAGACCCACATGAGGGAGACGGATCTCTCGGTGGTGTACACCATCGACCCGACCGTGGTGGACGACTACATCAACAGCATTGAGCAGTTACTTGCTGGAGACAAGTACAAGGTGGTCGGCATCGACCTCCAGTACACCGCCGGTCGTCCCGGCATAGATCAGAAGGTTGCCATTGCCCAGTTGTGCGTGTGCCATCATGTCCTCGTCTACCACTACTGCATGGCCATAGAGCCTTGCGACCGTTTCAACAGGTTTGTCAACAGCACCGACTACAAGTTCGCCATGATGGATACTAAAGACGATGTAAAAGCGCTCAGTGTTACGGGCTTGGCCTGCAAGAACCATGTCGAAATACGTGACCACTACAGGGTCTGGGGCAGCACGAAGCAGGACTCCCTGGTCAAACTCGCCTCGGCCATCATCCACCCCTACTACGAAAAGATGAAGCAGGATGCCCAGAGAACAAGTCTCGTATCCTGGCACGGGGCCTAGATGCGGCAACTGGATGAACCTCACCTCAGGTTTGCGGCCAAGAGCATGTACACTTGCTACGAGATGCACAGGCGGATCGTTGACATGAGGAAGTGCCTCGTTACCCAAATTCGATGAGCCTGGATCGAGCCACAAGCAGAGCAAGTGTCACAAGAAGTAGATGATGATCATATGATCGTTTATGCTAGTTAATCATGCATGTAATATATAATTTACTTTATTGGTGTTTGTGGAAATGTCATGTGTGTAGTAGCCACCTATGTAATTATGCATGTAATAGTTTACTTTGGTGTGTACAAATGCCATGGTTGTAGTAGCCACCTATGTAAGTGGATGTTTAATTTGGTTATGCAAGCATGTCCTTATAAGTGTGTGTGTGTGTGTGTTGTTGTTGTTGTTGTTGTTGTTCTGTATGCAATCCCATCGCACAACACACATGTCTTGTTAAGTTGAACCGTTTCTGTTCTCTTGTGTCAACGCAAACAGTTCACCCGAGTGAACCGCATGCCGTATATCGCACACACCTTCATCTGGCTCACCGTTTCTTTTGTGTTGCCTAATCACAAACAGTTCATCTGAGTGAACCGTATGTTGTACATCGCACACATCTTCATCTGTCTGCCCGTTTCTTTTGTTCCTCCTCATCGAAAACGGTTAATTTAACTGAACCGTATGCCCTGAATCACACACGCAACTAAAATCTGAACCGTGTTTGATGTGTCCTCCATCGCAAACATTTTGCACCTTTTTTGACGGGGTTTTTACACCACCGTTTGCGATTATGGCATCACACACAGTTTCGTCGAAGGGTCTCTGATCGTAGTGTCGCGTTAGCAGCATCCTGCAGTAGTGTATACTCACATATTAGATGAATTAACATCTTATATTATGGTCCGGAAGGAGTTTAGTTCATTCTTGCAAATTATCGGCTGATTAACTGCTGCCGTATCCACGGGTTACAGTTAGTTTGAGCTAGTTCGGGCTCAAATAGCCCTAAAGTATATCTAAACATGAGGGCTAGTTTGAGCTAGTTGCATCTATAACCCACCCAAAAAAACTAGTATCCAACCCAAGAGGTGCTAATTGGAGCTAGTTCTCCTAGTGCATTTATTGTCAATCTAACCCTGCCATCCAAACAACTCTTTGGATGGAGTTAGTTCGAGGTTAGTAATGAACTAGAAACTAACTCTAACCTCTAGCTAAGTTGAGTGTCCAAACAGGGTTGTGTTGTTGCTGTTGCTGCTGCTGCTCTTCTACGTATATCTAGACATCATTAGAACATTAATGTAACACTCTTCCTTGTTGCTATGTAGCCTAGGATTGCATATTTAGACATTAAGTACAGTGCATGTTGCTATGTAGCCTCAGATATATTACATATGGCCCTAGTTAACCTAAGGAAAAATGGGTTGCAGATATATTCAGTTAAAAGTCCGATTCACCGATTAGTCCCTTATCAGCCGCCGGCCTATATGGTACCACCTACAGATATCCTGAACAGTGAGCAGATATAAGCCATGGGATGAAACTAACCTCGATGGAAAATAGCAGTCGTTCCCAAAATTGTCCTGTGTAGGTACATCAAGAAGCATGTTAAGCACAACATGCTAAACATCAACCAAAATTACACATGGCAGACAAAATAATCTCCAAAAGATAGTTTCAGTGTGCAGGTTTAAGCACACTAGTAAAGCAAAACAAGTGGAAAGGTGTGCTAACTGCAACATGCCTAACATTTAACAACAATCAAACATGGTCATTCAAACTGGTATTGTGCCAGTCTAAGTACACTAGTTATGGTTAAATAAAAATGGAAAGGCGTGTTAACTACAAGATGCAGCAACCAAATCTAGTCATTCATAGTGGTATTGTTGAAACTGGTACTGATGAAATTGAACTGCACAGTTCATACTTGCACATATAGAACATCACGTTGTGAATAACTAGAATAAACAAGGCATACTACGAACAACCAAAGATAGCATTTGAAACTGAACATATGCTAACTACAAACAACCGAACAATCAAAAAACTTTAAAAGAGGCATATGCTAGCTATAGCAGGCTTAACAGCAAGCAAATATATGCATTCCTATCGGTATGTTTAAAACTGGATTGATGAAATGTATTGCACAGTAAATAATTGCACATATAGAGCATCACATTGTGAACAACTGGAATAAACAAGGCATACTGCAAACAACCAGATATAGCAATTAAAACTAGACATATTCTCACTACACTACAAAAGGGACTCGACAAAACAAATCATGGGTTTCCCCATGTGAAGAGGCACGGCAAAACAAATCATGGGTTTCCTCACTTGTCACGGATGGGCTCGTTCCCGTGGGAAGAGCACGGACCCTGGATGCGCTCCAAGTTGTCACAGATGGGCTCCTTCCCCTTGGAAGAGCATGGATGTAGGGTGCCCTCCCTGATGTCGCAGACGGGCGCTTTCCCCTTGGAAGAGCAGATGGGCTCTTTCCTCTAGGAAGAGCTGGAGAGGGTGCCCTCCTCATGGTCGTCGTCGATGAGGTCTGACTTGGAAGCTGTGGATCCCAAGCCAGCATCGCAGAACGTGTCCTTCAGAAATGACAAAAGGGGCTCGATGGTGATGTAGAATGGCAAATTGTTGACAGCAAACCAGAGGAGATCAGCGGCGGGGCCATGGATGAGATCGACGGCGGTTGAACCCGAGGGGTTGGGGGTGGGCCACTTAACCTATGACACAGCCCGCCTCAGGGCATCGCTGTCGATGACCTCGATGTCGTAGTCGGCGAACGAGACATGCCCGCACACTATAGCCCGCTGCTTGAGTGCCTGCCGCCAGTAATGGTCCTCAGCTTCCTCGGCGACGTCGGGCGAAGAGACCACTATACACCTCTTTTGCGCCAGTCGCTCCTCGAGCTCCATGGGAAGCGTAGCCGGGCTTAGGCTGCGACGCTCTGGAGTGGGGGATGCGGATCTGTGGGAAAGGGGGTGTTTGGCAGGCGTCATCCAAGAAACTCAGGGCGGCCTAGGTATGGAGATCGGTGGGTAAGCTGCACGGGCAAACCGGCAGATGTTGACAATGGAGGCCTTGCGGCGGCGGCGGGGACTTTGCTAGGGTTTCAAGCGAGGGAGGGTGTGTGTGTGTGTGCACACGCCCGAGGAGGTTTTGGTGTGTGTGTGTGTGTGGAGGGGGGCGCGGGGTGTTTGAGGAAATGACGCGGGTACTGAAATTTTTACTACGCGGGAGTCAAATGCGGCGGTGAAATGCCAGGCTATTGAAAATTTTGATGATAGTGCATCACACACGGTCCGGAGATAACAACCGTGTGTTATGAAACAGAAAAACCCTCGAGGCGGGCAGATATTTTCTAGGGATGCAGGCGGGATTGGGAACAAGAAACATTGCACACGGTCCGGAGATAACAATCGTGTGTTATGAAACAGAAAAACCCTCGAGGCGGGCAGATATTTTTGAAAGGGGGAGCCTCGTGGAGCCCAATGTACTATGCGGATGTGTGCATGATAGGTGCACCGGCGTGGCACATGGTTAGTTTGAGTGAACCGTGTTGCTACCTCTTGGGCACTGCATTGGTTTTCCCTTGAAGAGGAAAGGGTGATGCAGTAAAGTAGCGTAAGTATTTCCCTCAGTTTTTGAGAACCAAGGTATCAATCCAGTAGGAGACCACGTTCAAGTCCCTCGTACCTACACAAAGAAATAAGAACCTTGCAACCAACGCGATAAAGGGGTTGTCAATCCCTTCACGACCACTTGCAAAAGTGAGATCTGATAGAGATGATAAGATAATATTTTTTTGGTATTTTTATGATAAAGACTAAAAGTAAAGAAAGCAAAATAAACGGTAATAGAAATAACGGTAGATTAATATGATAGAGAATAGACCCGGGGGCCAAAGGTTTCACTAGTGGCTTCTCTCAAGAGCATAAGTATTACGGTGGGTGAACAAATTACTGTCGAGCAATTGATAGAATTGAGCATAGTTATGAGAATATATAGGTATGATCATGTATATAGGCATCACGTCCGTGACAAGTAGACCGACTCCTGCCTGCATCTACTACTATTACTCCACACATCGACCGCTATCCAGCATGCATCTAGAGTATTAAGTTCATAAGAACAGAGTAACGCTTTAAGCAAGATGACATGATGTAGAGCGATAAACTCAAGCAATATGATATAAACCCCATCTTTTTATCCTCGATGGCAATAATACAATACGTGTCATTTCCCCTTGTGTCACTGCGATCGAGCACCGCAAGATTGAACCCAAAGCTAAGCACTTCTCCCATTGCAAGAAAGATCAATCTAGTAGGCCAAACCAAACTGATAATTCGAAGAGACTTGCAAAGATAACAAATCATACATAAAAGAATCCAGAGGAGATTCAAATATTGTTCATAGATAATCTTGATCATAAACCCACAATTCATCGGATCTCGACAAACACACCACAAAAGAAGATTACATCGAATAGATCTCCAAGAGAATCGAGGAGAACTTTGTATTGAGATCCAACGAGAGAGAAGAAGCCATCTAGCTAATAACTATGAACCCGAAGGTGTGACGTAAACTACTCACACATCATCGGAGAGGCTATGGTGTTGATGTAGAAGCCCTCCGTGATCAATGCCCCCTCCGGCGGAGTGCCGGAAAAGGCCCTAAGATGGGATCTCACGGGTACAGAGAGTTGCGGCGGTGGAAATAGGGTTTCCGCTCCTGTTCTGAAGTTTCCAGGGTATATGAGTATATATAGGCGAAAGAGGTCGATCAGGAGAGCTACGAGGGGCCCACGAGGGTGGGGGCGCGCCTCCCTGCCTCGTGGCCTCCTCGTTGATTGCTTGACGTCCACTCCAAGTCCTCTGGATCACGTTTGTTTCGAAAATCACGTTCTCGAAGGTTTCATTCCGTTTGGACTCCGTTTGATATTCCTTTCCTTCGAAACACTGAAATAGGCAAAAAAAATAGCAATTTGGGCTGGGCCTCTAGTTAATAGGTTAGTCCCAAAAATAATATAAAAGTGTATCATAAAGCCCATTGAACATCCAAAACAGATAATATAATAGCATGGAACAATAAAAAAATATAGATACGTTGGAGACGTATCACATGTCTGTTGCGTCATCCAACTTGTCTAATGTTCATAAATTTGGTGAAAAATGATGCGGGAGAGGGTCAGAACACGAATAAACTTGCATGTGGACCAAATTTATGTATCAAAAGGGTGGGTTTGATTTTCAAATACCAAATGCAACTTCGATGTGCCACCTCTCTCGCAAAGTGCGAAGTAGCTAGCAGCCCCCTTCCTCCCTCGTGTCGGCACGAAGGGAATCCTAAGCTATGAATGCATGCCCCCCAACCGAGGTTCACCTAGCAAAGTATGAAGTAGAGCTAGCAGCCCCCCTCCCTCGTGTCGGCACGAAG
>NC_057802.1:403197072-403229420 GCF_018294505.1 Triticum aestivum | reverse complement strand
TATGAATGCACATGCCCCCCCCCAACCGAGGTTCACCTAGCAAAGTGCGAAGTAGCTAGCAGCCCCCCACCCCCTCGTGTCGCCACGAAGGGAATCCTAATTAAGCTATGAATGCATGCCCCTGATGACCCACAAGTATAGGGGATATATCGTAGTCCTTTCGATAAGTAAGAGTGTCGAACCCAACGAGGAGCAGAAGGAAATGATAAGCGGTTTTCAGGAAGGTATTCTCTGCAAGCACTGAAATTATAGGTAACAGATAGTTTTGTGATAAGATAATTGGTAACGAGCAACAAGTAACAAAAGTAAATAAAGTGCATCAAGGTGGCCCAATCCTTTTTGTAGCAAAGGACAAGCCTGGACAAACTCATATATAGAGAAAAGCGCTCCCGAGGACACAAGGGAATTATCGTCAAGCTAGTTTTCATCACATTCATATGATTCGCGTTCGGTACTTTGATAATTTGATATGTGGGTGGACCGGCGCTTGGGTGATGTTCTTACTTGAACAAGCATCCCACTTATGATTAACCCCTATTGCAAGCATCCACAACTACAAAAGAAGTATTAAGGTAAACCTAACCATAGCATGAAACATATGGATCCAAATCAGCCCCTTATGAAGCAACGCATAAACTAGGGTTTAAGCTTCTGTCATTCTAGCAACCCATCATCTACTTATTACTTCCCAATGCCTTCCTCTAGGCCCAAATAATGGTGAAGTTTCATGTTGTCGACGTTCACATAACACCACTAGAGGAGAGACAACATACATCTCATCAAAATATCGAACGAATACCAAATTCACATGACTACTAATAGCAAGACTTCTCCCATGTCCTCAGAAAAAATGTAACTACTCACAAAGCATATTCATGTTCATAATCAAAGGAGTATTAATATGCATATAGGATCTGAACATATGATCTTCCACCAAATAAACCAACTAGCATCAACTACAAGGAGTAATCAACACTACTAGCAACCTACAGGTACCAATCCCAGACTTAGAGACAAGAATTGGATACAAGAGATGAACTAGGGTTTGAGAGGAGATGGTGCTGGTGAAGATGTTGATGGAGATTGCCCTCTCCCGATGAGAGGAGCGTTGGTGATGGCGATGGCGATGATTTCCCCCTCCCGGAGGGAAGTGTCCCCGGCAGAACAGCTCTGCCGGAGCCCTAGATTGGTTCCGCCAAGGTTCCGCCTCATGGCGGCGGAGTCTCGTCCCGAAAGCTTGCTTATGATTTTTCTTCGGACGAAAGACTTCATATAGCAGAAGATGGGCACCGGAGGGCCAACAGGGGGCCCACGAGGCAGGGGGCGCGCCCCCCACCCTCGTGGCCAGGGTGTGGGCCCCCTCTGGTATTTCTTCCGCTCAGTATTTTTTATTATTTCCAAAAATAACTTTCGTGGAGTTTCAGGACTTTTGGAGTTGTGCAGAATAGGTCTCTAATATTTGCTCCTTTTCCAGCCCAGAATTCCAGCTGCCGGCATTCTCCCTCCTTATGTAAACCTTGTAAAATAAGAGAGAATAGGCATAAGTATTGTAACATAATGTGTAATAACAGCCCATGATGCAATAAATATCGATATAAAAGCATGATGCAAAATGGACGGATCAACTCCCCCAAGCTTAGACCTCACTTGTCCTCAAGTGGAAGCCGATAACGATAAATATGTCCACATGTTTAGAGGTAGAGGTGTCGATAAAATAAAATACAGACATGAGGGCATCATGATTATTCTCATAACAGCAACATATATGGATATTGTCATATGATTTCTTATGCTCAAGTAATAATCTATTCACAATGCAAAGTATGAATCGGAAACTTTATTGAGAACTAACAAACTATAATCTTAGTCATTGAGGCAATTGCAATTTATCATAACATCAGAAAGAGTCTATGTCAGAGCTTTCTAGCAAGTCCACATACTCAACTATCATTTAGTCTTTCATAATTGCTAACACTCACGCAATACTTGTGGTTACGGAGTTTTAATCGGACACAGAGAAAGATAGGGGCTTATAGTTTCGCCTCCCAACCTTTTACCTCAAGGGTAATGTCAACAATAATAATTCATGCTAACTTACATCCAATTATATATATATATATATATATATATATATATCAGGATCTTTCCAACATATTGTGTTTGCCAAAGGATAAAATGTAAAAAGGAAAGGTGAAGATCACCATGACTCTTGCATAAGGTAGAAGATAAACATAAAAGATAGGCCCTTCGCAGAGGGAAGCAGAGGTTGCCATGCGCTTTCAAGGTTGGATGCACAAAATCTTAATGTGAAAGAACGTCACTTTATATTGCCACTTGTGATATGAACCTTTATTATGCAGTCCGTCGCTTTTATTTCTTCCACATCACAAGATCATATAAAGCTTATTTCCTCCACACCAATCAATCATACATATTTAGAGAGCAATTTTTATTGCTTGCACCGATGACAACTTACTTGAAGGATCTTACTCAATCCATAGGTAGATATGGTGGACTCTCATGGCAAAACTAGTTTAAGGGTTTTTGGAAGCACAAGTAGTAACTCTACTTGGTGCAAAGAATTTGGCTAGCATGAGGGGGAAAGGCAAGCTCAACATGTTGGATGATCCATGACAATATACTTTATCTCGGATATAAGAAAACATAACCCATTACGTTGTCTTCCTTGTCCAACATCAACTCTTTAGCATGTCATATTTTAATGGGTGCTCCCAATCATAAAAGATGTCCAAGATAGTATATTTATATGTGAAACCTCTCTTTCTTTATTACTTCCTATTAATTGCAAGGATGACCAAAGCTATGTCTGTCAACTCTCAACAACTTTTAATCATCATACTCTTTCTATGTGAAGTCATTACTCTCCATAAAATCAATATGATCTCTTTGTTTCTTTTTATTCTTTTCTCTTTTCTTTTATTCACTCAAGATCATAGCAAGATAATCAAGCCCTTGACTCAACACTAATCTTTATTATATATAGCTCACGGACTCGATTACATAGAAAGATCATAAAGCAAAACTCAGAACTAAATCATACTAAAACTTTATTCTACTAGATCAAGATACTATTAATAGGATCGAACTAAGAAAAATGGTAAAGATAGGAGTGTGATGGTGATACGATACCGGGGCACCTCCCCCAAGCTTGGCAGTTGCCAAGGGGAGTGCCCATACCCATGTGATTATGTCTCCTTTTTCGGAAACGGGGATGTGATATTCTTGGCGATGATGCCCCTTAGGATATGATTCTCCTCCTCGAGCTTATTGACTTGCTGCTTGAGGTCCATTATTTCCTTACGAAGCTTCCCTGTAACGGCCAAAGCTCCTTGCACCCAAGGGTGTTGCATAGCTGTGGGAGAACAAGTGACACTCTTCTTCATATTTTCATAAGAAAGAAATCTAACATTGGAAGGGATAACCGAGTTTGGAATAGCCGAGCTCTACAGTTCCCCCATCGTAAATCCAGCTCGGAAGCGAGAAGTGACTTCTTGATCCTCCTCCATGGCATCCATCCTCTTTAAATCAGCCTCCATCTCTTCCTCTGCTGCTGGCCCAAAGTGGTCAGCATCGCTGTTTGTCCTTGATCTCGATGCCAGATGAGATACCCGGCTCTTCGCGACTGACTCTTGAGAAGACATCTTGCTCTAATCTGCAGCAGCAAAAGCTCGAAACAAGAACAGAAGACAATTGCGTGATACGGGAGTCAAAACCTTCGGGAGATTATATAACGAATTTTTACCGACCAAAATACGTAATGTGCAAGAAAACGGAGTCCAGAGAGCGCATGAGGTGCCCACGAGGCAGGGGGCGCGCCCGGGGGGTAGGGCGCGCCCTCCACCCTCGTGGAGGCCTCGTGTCCTTCCCGGACTGCTTCTTATTTTTCTAAATATTCCAAAATGAAGAAAAATTGCCACTAGAACTGTTTTGGAGTCGGTTTACTTACCGTACCACATACCTATTCCTTTTCGGAGTCTGAAACATTCCAGAAAGTGTCCCTTATGTATTCCTCCGGGGTTACGGTTTCAATAACATTGGTTTCAACATTTATGGGATTACCTGAGATATAATGTTTAATTCTTTGACCGTTCACCACCTTCGGATTTGTGCCTTCGAAGTTGTTGATTTTTATGGCACCGGAACGATAGACCTCCTCGATAACGTAAGGGCCTTCCCATTTAGAGAGAAGTTTTCCTGCAAAAAATCTTAAACGAGAGTTGTATAGCAATACATAATCACCTACATTAAACTCACGCTTTTGTATTCTTTTGGCATGCCATCTTTTAACCTTTTATTTAAACAATTTGGCATTCTCATAAGCCTGGGTTCTCCATTCATCAAGTGAGCTAATGTCAAATAACCTCTTCTCACCGGCAAGTTTGAAATCATAATTGAGCTCTTTAATAGCCCAATAAGCCTTATGTTCTAGTTCAAGAGGTAAGTGACATGCTTTACCATAAACCATTTTATACAGAGACATACCCATAGGATTTTTATATGCAGTTCTATAGGCCCATAATGCATCATCAAGTTTCTTGGACCAATTCTTTCTAGATCTATTAACAGTCTTTTGCAAAATTAATTTGAGCTCTCTGTAGCTCAATTCTACTTGACCACTAGACTGCGGGTGATAAGGAGATGCAATTCTATGATTAACATCATACTTAGCAAGCATTTTACGAAAAGCACCATGAATAAAATGTGAACCATCATCAGTCATTAAATATCTAGGGACTCCAAACCTCGGAAAAATAACTTCTTTAAGCATTTTAATAGATGTGTTATGATCAGCACTACTAGTTGGAATAGCTTCTACCCACTTAGTAATGTAATCAACAGCAACTAAAATATGTGTATATCCATTAGAGGCAGGAAAAGGTCCCATATAATCAAAGCCCCAAACATCAAATGGTTCAATAACAAGTGAATAATTCATAGGCATTTCTTGACGTCTACTAATATTACCAATTCTTTAGACATTCATCACAAGATAAAACAAACTTACGGGCATCCTTGAAGAGAGTAGGCCAATAAAAACCGGATTGCAATACCTTATGTGCAGTTCTGTCTCCAGCGTGGTGTCCTCCATAAGCCTCGGAGTGACACTTGCATAGGATATGTTCCTGTTCATGCTCAGGTACACAACCTCTAATAACACCATCTACTCCTTCTTTATAAAGATGTGGGTCATCCCAAAAGTAATGTCTCAAATCATAGAAGAACTTTTTCTTTTGCTGGTATGTGAAACTAGGTGGTATGAATTTAGCAACGATGTAATTAGCATAATCAGCATACCATGGAGCAGTATGAGAAGCATTTATGACATTTAATTGCTCATCGGGAAAGCTATCATCAATAGGTAGTGGGTCATCAAGAACATTTTCTAACCCAGACAAGTTGTCTGCAACGGGGTTCTCAGCTCCCTTTCTATCAATAATATGCAAATCAAATTCTTGCAGCAAGAGAACCCATCTAATAAGTCTAGGTTTGGCATCTTTATTTTCCATAAGATATTTAATAGCAGCATGATCAGTGTGAATAGTTACTTTAGAATCAACAATATAAGGTCTGAACTTATCACAAGCAAATACAACTGCTAAGAATTATTTTTCAGTAGTAGCATAATTTCTCTGAGCATTGTCTAGAGTTTTACTAGCATATTGAATAACATTTAATTTATTATCAACTCTTTGCCCTAGAACAGCACCTACAGCATAATCACTAGCATCACACATAATTTCAAAAGGTAAATTCCAATCAGGTGGCTAAACAATAGGTGCAGAGATCAATGCTTTCTTAAGTATTTCAAATGCTTCTACACAATCATCATCAAAGACAAATGGTATATCTTTTTGCAATAAATTAGTCAGAGGCCGAGAGATTTTGGAGAAGTCCTTAATGAACCTCCTATAAAAACCGGCATGACCAAGGAAACTTCTTATACCTTTGATGTCCTTGGGACATGGCATCTTTTCAATAGCATCAACCTTGGCTTTATCAACCTCAATACCTCTTTCAGAAACTTTATGCCCCAAGACAATACCTTCATTAACCATAAAGTGGCACTTTTCCCAATTCAAGACAAGGTTAGTTTCTTCACATCTCTGCAAAACTCGATCTAGGTTGCTCAAGCAATCATCAAAAGAGGATCCATAGACGGAGAAATCGTCCATGAAAACCTCACAAATCTTTTCACAAAAGTTAGAGAATATAGCCATCATGCACCTTTGAAAGGTAGCAGGTGCGTTACATAAACCAAAAGGCATACGTCTATAAGCAAAAGTACCGAAAGGTCAAGTAAAAGTGGTCTTTTATTGATCATCGGCCGACACAGGTATTTAAGAGAAACCAGAATAACCATCTAGAAAGCAAAAAATGTGTATGTTTGGATAATCTTTCTAGCATTTGATCAATAAAAGGTAAGGGGTAATGATCTTTTTTAGTAGCCTTATTTAATTTGCGGAAATCAATTACCATCCTATAACCTGTAATAATTCTTTGCGGAATCAATTCATCTTTATCATTAGGAACGACAGTAATACCTCCCTTCTTAGGGACACAATGGACAGGACTTACCCACTGACTATCGGCAACGGGATAAATTATACCTGCCTCAAGGAGCTTTAGTATTTCCTTTCTTACCACTTCTTTCATCTGAGGATTCAGCCGTTGTTGATGATCATGAACTGGTTTGGCATCTTTCTCCAAATTTATTTTATGTTGACATAGAGTGGGACTAATGCCCTTAAGATCATCAAGAGTATATCCAATAGCAGCGCGGTGCTTCTTCAGAGTTTTCAATAATCTCTCTTCTTCATGCTCTGAAAGGTTAGCACTAATAATAACAGGATATATCTTTTTCTCATCAAGATAAGCATATTTAAGAGTATCAGGTAACGGTTTAAGCTCAAACACAGGATCACCCTTGGGTGGAGGAGGATCCCCTAGGATTTCAATAGGCAAATTGTGTTTCAGGATGGGTTCCTGTTTAAAGAATACTTCATCTATTTCCCTTCTTTCATTCATAAACATGTCATTTTCATGGTCTAGCAAATATTGTTCTAAAGGATCATTAGGAGGTACGGCAATAGAAGCAAGACCAATAATTTCATCCTTACTAGGCAATTCCTCTTCACGGTGTTGTCTACGAAATTTAGAGAAATTAAACTCATGAGACATATCACCCAAACCAATAGTAACAATATGCTTTTCGCAGTCTATCCTAGCATTAACAGTGTTCAAGAAGGGTCTACCAAATATAATGGGACAAAAGCTATCTTGTGGGGAACTAAGAACAAGAAAATCAGCAGGATATTAAGTTTTCCCACACAGGACTTCAACATCTCTAACAATTCCAATGGGTGATATGGTATCTCTATGGGCAAGTTTAATGGTAACATCAATATCTTCTATCTCAGCAGGTGCAATATCATGCATAATCTCTTTGTATAAGTCATGAGGTATAGCACTAGCACTGGCACCCATATCACATAAGCCATGATAACAATGATCTCCTATTTTAACAGAAATAACAGGCATGCCTACCACAGGTCTATGTTTATCTTTAGTACAAGGTTTGGCAATTCTAGCAGTTTCATCACGAAAATGAATAACATGTCCATCAATATTATCAGACAAGAGATCTTTAACAATAGCAATATTAGGTTCAACTTTAACTTGCTCAGGAGGTGTATAGGTTCTAATATTGCTTTTGCGAACCACAGTTGAAGCTTTAACATGATCTTTTATCCTAACAGGGAAAGGTGGTTTCTCAACATAAGAAGTAGGAACAATAGGATCATTATAAGTGATAATCTTTTCTTCAACTTTAATAGGTGCGGCTACTTTTACATCTATTGGAGGATGATACTTAAACCACTTCTCCTTAGGGAGATCAACATGAGCAGCAAAAGATTCACAGAAAGAAGCTACTATCTCAGAGTCAAGTCCATATTTAGTGCTAAATTTCCGGAAAACATCAGTATCCATAAAAGATTTAACACAATCAAACTTAGGTGTCATACCTGACTCCTTACCTTCGTCGAGATCCCAATCTTCAGAGTTGCGTTTAATTCTTTCCAATAAGTTCCATTTGAATTCAATAGTCTTCATCATAAAAGAGCCAGCACAAGAAGTATCGAGCATGGTGCGATTGTTATCAGAAAGCCGAGCATAAAAACTTTGAATAATTATTTCTCTTGGGAGCTCATGATTGGGGCATGAATATAACATTCATTTAAGCCTCCCCCAAGCATGAGCGATGCTTTGTCCTTCGCGAGGCCAAAAATTATATATATAATTGCGATCACGATGAACAAGATGCATAGGATAAAACTTCTGATGAAATTCCAATTTCAATCATTTGTAGTTCCATGATCCCATATCATCACATAGCCTATACCATGTCAATGCATCTCCCTTCAAAGATAAAGGGAAGACCTTCTTCTTAATGACATCATCGGGTATACCTGCAAGCTTAAATAATCCACAAACTTCATCCACATAGATTAGGTGCTCATCAGGATGCATTGTTCTGTCTCCTGCAAAAGGATTAGCCAGCAGTTTTTCTAACATACCCGAAGGAATTTCAAAGTAGACGTTTTCATTTTCAGTAGGTTCAGTGGGTTGAGGAGCAACTCTTTGCTCTACTGGTCGGGGTGAAGATACCCCGAACAAGCCCCTCAGAGGATTACTTTCCATAGTAACAAGTGACAGTAAATTTCAGCAAACTATATAAATTTTTCCTTACCAAAATCCACCTACGAAAGGCGCTTCACTCCCCGGCAACGGCGCCAGAAAAGAGTCTTGATGACCCAAAAGTATAGGGGATCTATCAGAATCCTTTCGATAAGTAAGAGTGTCGAACCCAACGAGGAGCATAAGGAAATGATAAGCGGTTTTCAGCAAGGTATTCTCTGCAAGCACTGAAATTATAGGTAACAGATAGTTTTGTGATAAGATAATTGGTAACGAGCAACAAGTAACAAAAGTAAATAAAGTGCAGCAAGGTGGCCCAATCCTTTTTGTAGCAAAGGACAAGCCTGGACAAACTCTTATATAGAGAAAAGCTCTCCCGAGGACACATGGGAATTATCGTCAAGCTAGTTTTCATCACGTTCATATGATTCGCGTTCGGTACTTCGATTATTTGATATGTGGGTGGACCGGCGCTTGGGCGCTATTCTTACTTGAACAAGCATCCCACTTATGATTAACCCCTACTGCAAGCATCCGCAACTACAAAAGAAGTATTAAGGTAAACCTGACCATAGCATGAAACATATGGATCCAAATCAGCCCCTTATGAAGCAACGCATAAACTAGGGTTTAAGCTTCTGTCACTCTAGCAACCCATCATCTACTTATTACTTCCCAATGCCTTCCTCTAGGCCCAAATAATGGTGAAGTGTCATGTAGTCGACGTTCACATAACACCACTAGAGGAGAGACAACATACATCTCATCAAAATATCGAACGAATACCAAATTCGCATGACTACTAATAGCAAGACTTCTCCCATGTCCCCAGGAACAAACGTAACTACTCACAAAGCATATTCATGTTCATAATCAGAGGAGTATTAATATGCATATAGGATCTGAACATATGATCTTCCACCAAATAAACCAGCTAGCATCAACTACAAGGAGTAATCAACACTACTAGCAACCTACAGGTACCAATCCCAGACTTAGAGACAAGAATTGGATACAAGAGATGAACTAGGGTTTGAGAGGAGATGGTGCTAGTGAAGATGTTGATGGAGATTGCCCTCTCCCGATGAGAGGAGCGTTGGTGATGACGATGGCGATGATTTCCCCCTCCTGGAGGGAAGTGTCCCCGGCAGAACAGCTCTGCCAGAGCCCTAGATTGGTTCCGCCAAGGTTCCGCCTCGTGGCGGCGGAGTCTCGTCCCAAAAGCTTGCTTATGATTTTTCTTCGGACGAAAGACTTCATATAGTAGAAGATGGGCACCGGAGGGCCAACAGGGGGCCCACGAGGTAGGGGGCGCACCCAGGGGTGTAGGGCGCGCCCCCACCCTCGTGGCCAGGGTGTGGGCCCCCTCTGGTATTTCTTCCGCTCAGTATTTTTTATTATTTCCAAAAATAACTTTCGTGGAGTTTCAGGACTTTTGGAGTTGTGCAGAATAGGTCTCTAATATTTGCTCCTTTTCCAGCCCAGAATTCCAGCTGCCGGCATTCTCCCTCCTTATGTAAACCTTGTAAAATAAGAGAGAATAGGCATAAGTATTGTAACATAATGTGTACTAACAGCCCATAATGCAATAAATATCGATATAAAAGCATGATGCAAAATGGACGTACCAGCCCCCCACCCAACCGAGGTTCACCAAGCAAAGTGCGATGTTGCACTACAAAAAAAAGACACATCCGTGACATTTTGGGCCGAACGAAAAAAAATTATGTCATACTTTTGACACTTCTATGACGATAATTGCGACAAAACCCGGCATCATCATAGATGTGGTGGGGTCCTACTTCTATGACAAAAATCATGACAGAAAATGGGCTTTTCGTCCTGGGCGGGCCGGAGACGCAGCTGCATGACATTCTTTGGGCCGTCCATGACGGAAAAAACCGTGGTAGAAGCGAGGGCGAGGAAAATATCGGGGTGTTCCCGGTTACGGTGGGTGGTCGGGGTCGATCGATGCGCGTTTCTCTCGTCCACGCACGCGCTTGGGTGCGAGGCGTTGGGCTCTAACTGAACCCGAGCGAGGCGTTGGGCTCTAATTGAACCCGAGCGATTGGACTGCGGGCTACGCGTTACTAAACCCGAGCGATCAATTGATGGCTGTTAACTGAACCCGATAGAGCGATTCCTTCGCTACTGCTGCTAACTGAAGCCGATTGATGCTGCCTCTGGATGAACAGTGAGTGTTACTGGGGGGTTTGGATGAACAGTTCCCAGTGGGGGTGGATGAACAGGACCCCGTGGTGTTGCCTCTGGATGAACAGGACCCCGATCGATCGAGCCGGTTGGGGCTGGATGAACAGGACCCCGTGGAGGGCTGGATGAATAGTAGATGGTGGAGGGTTGGATGAACAGTAGCCCGTGGAGGTGTGGTTGAACAGGAGCCCGTGGAGATGGCTGGTTGAACAGTAGCCAGTGGAGTAGCGTGCGGTGGAGGCTGGATGAACAGGAGCCCGTGGATGAACAGTCGCAGGTGGAGGCTGGAGGAGGTCGACGATGGATGAACAGTAGCCCATGGAGGCTGGAGGGGGTCGACGGTGGAGATGAACAGTATCCCGTGGAGTCCCGTTTTGCGGTACGCCACACCCCTCCTGATGAACAGGACCCCCGTTTCGATCGTAGCGCTCCAACACAAGTCTGTTTCCTCCGTTGTGCGGTACGCCACACCCCTCCTGATCAACAGGACCCCCGTTTCGACCGTAGGAGGTTCGTTTCCTCCGTTTTGCGGTACGCCAGACCCCTCTCGATGAACAGGATCCCGTTTCGACCGACGCCGGTCGAACACAAGGCCGTTTCCTCCGTTCTACGGTACGCCAGGCCTAGTTTCCATCGGCTGTTCCGTCCAAGCCCTCCCGATGAACACGACGACGCATTCCGTTCCGACCCAGCCGGTTGGCTCCCCATGAACACGATGACGACGCGGTTTCTCCGTTCCGACCCAGCCATGTACACGAGCCCTGGCCGTATGTATGCGCGAGTAGGCGTTCGAGACCATGCCTGTATGTACGTACGTGGCCGTATTTTCTTTCTTGCACTCTGGCCGCTGTACGTACGTGTACATGCTACGCGCGCGCCTCTACTACGACACGTGCGTGCCTCTACATCGACCAGTATGTACGTACATGTTCGTGACCAGAATGACAACGCTACGTACGCTTCGACCAGGTGTGTCCCGACTGTCAGGCACTTCCTTGCGTGCGAAGATGTAGCTGGTGGGTCCCAGCAGTCAGGGGGCGAATCGTTTTTTTTGCCCGGACGCACTTCCTTGCGTGCGAAGATGTAGCTAGTGGGTCCCAGCAGTTAGGGGGAAACGTTTTTTCGCAAAATACGGTGGCCCGTCCGGTGGGTCCCCGCTGTCAGGTGGAGGAATAATTATTTTGCGCGTAATAAGGAGGCACTTCCTTGCTGCGGCCGTGGACCCAGCTGTCAGCCTCTCCACATACAGTACTCTTCCGATGGAAGTCGTTCCTTGAACACGTTGTCCACGCCGCGCTGAGAGCACCAGGGCGGTGGACAACGGCGAGGCCTAGGAAGGGGACGACGTGGAGCCGGGGAAGATGCGGCAGTGGAAGCCCGCGCGGAGAGGAGTACGAGGGTTCACTGGTTCGACTGTGGTGTGAGGCTGCCGTCGCCGCAGGGCCAGGCCAGCGGTGGGAATAGTAGGGGCGGTGAGGCCTCCGCGGCAGCATAGCCGGCCACGGGAGGCAGGAGCATGCGGCACGACCGGCGCTGCTTTGGGCGGCTGGAGCAAGAAGACCAGAGGTTGAAGAAGCACTACGGCCGTTGGATGGACATCGTACGGTCACTGGAGCTAGAATCGTTCATATTGACTAAGTTGACAAAGCACTCCGTCCCCGTCAACTTAGTAGGCCCACAAGTCAGCCACCCACCAAGGTGGGTCCGAACTAGCAGGGGGAGTATTCACTTTTTTTGTGCGTAATAAGGAGGCACTTCCGGTGGGTCCGAGCTGACAGCGGGGGGAATGTTTTTTTCGCGAAATACGGTGGCCCGTCCGGTGGGTCCCAGCAGTCAGGGGGAAAACGTCTTTTTCGCCAAATACGGTGGCCCGTCCGGTGGGTCCCTGCTGTCAGGTGGAGGAATAATTATTTTCTGCGTAATAAGGAGGCACTTCCTTGCGGCTGCCGTGGACCCAGCTGTCAGCCTCTCCACGTACAGTACTCTTCCGATGGAAGTCGTTCCTTGACCGCGTTGACCATGCCGCACCAAGAGCACCAGGGCGGTGGACGACGACGAGGCCTAGGAAGGGGACGACGCGGAGCCGGGGAAGACGCGGCAGTGGATGCCCACGCATAGAGGAGTATGAGGGTTCACTAGTTTGCTGCGGTGTGAGGTTGCCGTCGCCGCAGAATAACAGGGGGTGTGGGTGAGTAGAGGGATGGCCTGGCCAGCGGTGGGAGTAGTAGGGGCGGTGAGGCCTCCGCCGCATCGCAGCCGGCCACGGGAGGCAGGAGCACGAGGCACGACCGGCGCTAGTTTGGGCGGCTGGAGCAAGAAGACCAGAGGTTGAAGAAGCACTACGGCCGTTGGATGGACATCGTACGATCACTGGAGCTAGAATCGTGCATATTGACTAAGTTAACAAAGCCCTCCGTCCCCGTCAACTTAGTAGGCCCACAAATCAGCCTGCCACTATACTGGGTCCCAGCTAGCAGGGGGAGTATTCATTTTTGTGTGCGTAATAAGGAGGCACGGCCAACGCAGCCAGATCGCATTTTGCACAAGAAATTACACACCATGTTTTGTTGACATGTGGTCCCGTTCCAACATGTCAGTGAGACGATGGTGAGTCCTTTTGTACAATTTTTGAAAGGACGTGTAGGCCGGGGCGCCTCTTCGTGTACGTGGCAATTTGGCAACCGTCCACCGACTCTTCGCCTTTCCCTCTCGATTTGGAACTGCTATCGCACGCTCTTCCTCCCACCTCCATTTTCCTTCACCCTTCCTTCTGCCATTGTTCGATCGACTTCTCCATGGAGGGAACAAGCCGGAAACGACCCCATTATTCTTGCCCCGATCTGAAACATGACGTGGTGGGGGAACTCATTGATCGGTGCGACGTCATCACCTAGGCTAGCATGGCAGGTTCGTTCAAGACCATTCTCGACTCAACTAATAACATCATTACAAGGAACCCAAGGGTCCAGGAGCGGTTTGATCTCCCTTATCTTCTTCGCTATAAGCCTGTTCGCATGGGCGCGGACGACGGAGGCCTCGCCTTGTGCAAGTTGATGCCGCTTGATAACGATACGTGTGATGTCAAGATGCCATTGCTTCAGGGTAAGGCCTGGGCTGGCGCAAATGGAGATTGGGTTGTTTATATTGGGTACAATTGCGAGTGGGAACTTGTGAATGTGTACACTCGTCAGCGGATTCCACTTCCAAAAATCTCCGAGTGCCCTGAGGTTGAGCACACAGATGATCTACGTACGTTCAAATACGATCATGGTGACTGTCGTCTATGGAAGATAGCAATTTCTCGAGTTCCCAACCGCTCTGGGAA
The DNA here is from genome assembly GCF_018294505.1 of Triticum aestivum. Taxonomy (NCBI): domain Eukaryota; kingdom Viridiplantae; phylum Streptophyta; class Magnoliopsida; order Poales; family Poaceae; genus Triticum; species Triticum aestivum. Next base: position 403,215,166 of record NC_057802.1, on the reverse strand, counting down.
TTACGAGAACTATCAAGTTGTTGCTATCTTCGGCAAGCTTGTTGCGGTCGTTACTGATTCCACGATTCGTCCATGGATATTGCTCAAAAATCAGTTTCTATACAAGGATGAGTACTGTGATGCAATTGAATACGAGGATCTTGTGTTTGCTGCCACCACTTGTGGCACTATTTTTGCATGGGATCCTCCTAGTTTCGGTACGTTTGTCTTCCACCGTAATTATAATTGTTTCAGCCACATGCATGCGGGTTAGCAAGTTTCCCTTTACTAATTAACCTTCTTCTTGTGTTTCCAAGGTCCTGTGAACATTCCACCACCTATACTTGAAAAAATTTATAACCAAGGGGGAGATGACGATGGTGATGATCACGAGCATGAGGACAAGCAGAACTTATATACTCAGTGGCGCCTGGCAACTAATTCCGATGGATCACCTCTTCTTGTCTGTATACAGTGCACTATGATTGTTACTACTGAGGTAGCAGGTGTTGTCTCCCATGGTCGCCCTCTCCGAACCTATTCCAACACCCATTGCAGGGTATTCGGGATGGATACTAGTGTGCTAGTGCCAACACCTTCTCCCTGGTACAGTATTGGTAGTCTTGGAGCAAACTCGCTCTTCCTTGGACCAAACAATCCAATGATGGTTAAAGGTGATCCAGCTGCTGTTGACACAGTGTTACTACCATTTATGAGAAGCAACTGTATCTATACCTCGGACATTGTGGTGGTTCCCTACCCTGCTCCTGATATATGCCGCTTCAGCCTGGATGATCAGTCCTGTGTTGCTCTCGATATTGACAATAGCTGGCCCTTCCCAGAGCACCTATGGTTCAAACCAAGCGTTTCCAACACCAAAGATTGGTTGAGTTGAAGTTCATTTCATTGCTTGTTATTTGTTGTGTGATGAAAACTTCAGTATTTACTGGAATGTTCTGTTGGAAAAAATCTATGATCCAACATGTATCATCGTTGTCGTTGTGTGTTGATGACTTGTTGTAGTAATGAATGGTACATTTGCAAATGCGTGTCATAGACTCAATTTATGAATGGTATTCGAGACACTTCTTGGAGTGTGAGTACCGTAGTAGTATAGCCAGCATCCGGTTAGTATATGAAGTTGCCACATCACATAGAGCCAACCTAAAATTGGAGTACCAGATCTGAGATGCCACGTGTACCAGATGAATGACACCAAGTTCGACCACCGTGAAGCTAGGTGCGAGCCGAGGAACACTGTTGGAGAGACCCCCCTCATAATTTTCCTACATTGGTCGTTTAATTCATAGGATAGAATGCTATAGGATTTTTCCCTATGTAATCATGTTTTAATTGGCAATCTAGCATCCACTCCAACTTATGTTTCACTTCCTTTGATCCTACGAAGAGAGTACTTGCTCTAAATGATGTGCCGTTGCAAGAGCTGCCTATATTAATTAACCATGCTCTAAAAAGGTGGACCAGCTTTGGCTGTAGTAGTACTGTACTAGTTTAGTAGGTGACCTTGCGCTTGGCTCTTCTCCTCTTCCGGAAGTCGAACAATAATGATGGTACTGTACTACTTCTGGCAATCTGACACCAAATGAACTGCTGCACGTCCACCGCTTGTAAGAAAAAGTTTCTCCTCGTGCTGCGAGCCACCGCGCACGCGTTGGCGAGGGAGAAGGCGTAGTAAGCAAGCTTCTCGTCATTCTGCGAGTTGACGGGACACATCAAAGTTACGTATTTATTAGTACTCTCTTCAAAAAGGGCCGGCCATGTCCATGGCTACCATCCCGTGCTCTATCATTGAGTACGTGCACTATTCACGTGCCATCGAGGAGAAAAAAATATTGCATAGTACTAGGTGCCATCGAAGTGCACGACTCACTTACGCACTGCATATCTCCATTTTCTTGCATGACACGCCACCTTGATGCTAGAAGTCCCGCGTGTCATGGAGGCATATAGTATGATTTTGGAAAATGGAGGCATATAGATGTCCCGCGTGTCGGCAACAGGATGAACAAAGCTCATGTCTTAAACAAAAGAGTGGAAGAACATAGATTCCCGACGACCGAGAAGGAGCTACAAACCTCAGGGTGGAGCGTCTGCACTCATAATATTTTATATTATTCAGCGATATAAAATCAACCAAATCTCTCCATGTTCCTATACCATTCTATAGTATGAGAATAACTTTGAACGTAAGCCATTGATTCACTCCATCCAATGGTCATAGTTGGAAAATCCAAACAAAACCAAGCATTGGATCAACTCTTTTTTTGAGATAAACTCTTTTAGCACTTAGATTGTTGCCGCCTGCCCACCTTGCCCACCTATATATCCTCTCATGTACGATGACCACAGGAGCTATCCACTCAGATTGTATGTTAAAAAATAAAGGTCGATAACTAATGCGGCACCTCGGGCCAATGCGGCCAGATCGCATTTTGCACGAGAAATTATACACCATGTTTCGTTGACATGTGGTCCCGTTCCAACATGTCATTGAGACGATGGCGAGTCCTTTTGTACAATTTCCGAAAGGACGTGTAGGCCGGGGCGCCTCTTCGTGTACCGTGGCAAACTGGCAACCGTCCACCGACTCTTCGCCTTTCCCTCTCGATTTGGAACTGCTGTCGCACGCTCTTCCTCCCTCCTCCATTTGCCTTCACCCTTCCTTCTGCCATTGTTCGATCGTCTTCTTCATGGAGGGAACAAGCCGGAAACGACCCCGTTATTCTTGCCCCGATCTGAAAGATGACGTGGGGGGAACTCATTGATCAGTGCGACGTCATCACCTCGGCTAGCATGGCAGGTTCGTTCAAGGCCATTCTTGACTCAACTAATAACATCATTACAAGGAACCCCAGGGTCCAGGAGCGGTTTGATCTCCCCTATCTTCTTTGCCGTGACCGTGCTGACTGGCGCGGGGACGAGGGAAGCCTCGCCTTGTGCAAGTTGATGCCGCTTGATGATGATACGTATGATGTTAAGATGCCATCGCTTGAGGGCAAGGCTTGAGCAGGCGCAAATGGATATTGGGTTGTTTATATTGGGTACAACTGCGAGTGGGAACTTGTGAATGTGTACACTCGTCAGCGGATTCCACTTCCAAAAATCTCCGAGTGCTCTGAGGTTGAGCACACAGATGATCTACATACGTTCAAATATGATCATGGCGACTATCGTCTATGGAAGATAGCAATTTCTCGAGTTCCCAACCGCTCTTGGAATTACAAGAACTATCAAGTTGTTGCTATCTTCGACAAGCTTGTTGCCGTCCTTCGTGGTTCGACTGGATGGATATTGCTCAAAAATTAGTTTCTATACACGGATGTGTACTGTGATGCAATTGAATACGAGGGTCTTGTGTTTGCTGCCACCACTCGTGGCACTGTTTTTGCATGGGATCCTCGTAGTTTCGGTACGTTTGTCTTCCACTGTAATTATAATTGTTTCATCCACATGCATGCGAGTTAGCAAGTTTCCCTTCTCTACTAATTAACCTTCTTCTTGTGTTTCCAAGGTCCTGTGAACATTCCACCACCTATACTTGAAAATTTTATAACCAAGGGGAGATGACTATGGTGATGATCACAAGCATGAGGACGAGCAGGGCCCATATGCTCACTGGCGGCTGGCAACTAATTCCAATGGATCACCACTTCTTGTCTGTATACAGCCCACTGCTGATGTTACTACTGAGGGAGCAGGTGTTGTCTCCCATGGTCGCACTCTCCGGACCTATTCCAACACCCGTTGCATGGTATTTGGGATGGATACTAGTGTGCTAGCGCCAACACCTTCTCCCTGGTACAGTATTGATAGTCTTGGAGCAAACTCGCTCTTCCTTGGACAAAACTATCCGATGATGGTGAAAGGCGATCCAACTGCTATTGACACAACATTACTACAATTTATGAGAAGCAAATGTATCTATACGTCGGACATTGCGGTGGTTCCCTACCCTGGTCGTGATATAGTAGACCGCTTCAGCCTGGATGATCAGTCCTGCGTTGGTCTCGAGATTGACAGTAGGTGGCTCTTCCCAGAGAATCGCTTGTGGTTCAAAGCAAGCGTTTCCAACGCCGAGGATTGGTTGAGTTGAAGTTCATTTCATTGCTTGTTATTTCTTGTGTGATGAAAACTTTAGTATTTATAATGTATCCTCGTTGTTGTTGTGGGTTGATGACCTGTTGTATGTAATAAAATGATATGCCTGTGATAAACTTACTAAATTTATGAATGGCTTTCGAGTCGCTTCTCTGAGTGGGTGCTGTGACGGTGCAACAGGTTATCGGATGAGGCCCATAAACATTAGTACACTATTTGTACTAGCTTCACATGCTGCACTATCTCTACGTCTACGTACATAATACAACAAGTTCTAAACTTGAGACCAGCCACCCATCCTCACAAAGAACACTTTTTAACCTAGCACAGACTCCAGGAAATTTGGCCACAGTGTGAGGTGGGCCATATGTTAATGTGTTCGCTGTACGTAACCAGCACCTTGAATCCTCGATACTACTACTATAAGTAGTAGGAGTAGTAGGGTGGCATGGGCCAGAACAAGCATTCACGTCCAGGAGTACGGCACACACCACCAACACGACTTCCATCTGACACCATATTTCTTGGAGTCCGTGCTACAGCAATCTCTTCAACCTCGTTGTTTCTCTAACTCAACCATCGCGCGGCGGGCGAGGTGGGGGTTTGCCGATAGTCAGTGTCCTCAACTGCGGTCCCACTTGTAAGGCCAACTCCAACGCACGACCCCAAACAGACCTCCGTTTTGCCCGGATTCTGTCCGTTTGGGTAGGGCAATGGGGTCGTGTCCGGGCCACTTCTCAGATGCGGTGGCCGTGCGCTGAACGCGCGGACGCATCCCGGCCGCGTACATTTTTCTTTGCAAACACATATCTTTTTTTCATCATTGATTTTTTGGTACATGGAAATACATCACCAAACTTTTGACTAGAAAAGCAAGACCAAAGAAAACAAGAACCACAAGAATACATTTTAGAAGATATCCAACTTCCATAACTGCTCCTGTAAGTTGGATTAGTGCCTTCTCGATGCATTCATTGTTGATCTACGGAGGCTCGATCTTGCGTGCTTCTTTCTTCTTCGAGTGTAAAGAAGTAGACGTGTCTAGCCTCTATTCTATCAACAAGTGCACTAGTCTCATCTCTAGCCTCTATGCTAGCTAAAAGTGCTAGAACATCTACTAAAGTGCGCTCTATCAATATATCGTTGTACTCTTCTTCCCAATACCAAAACTTGCATCCATTCTACACAATAAAATTTTAAGTTAGCACAACTAGTCTAATCCGATAGCACAACCGAAGATTTGGTCGAGTTCTTCCTCCTTTTGCCGACACATGGGACATCCAGCATCCAGGTCGTGTCATGCAAGAAAATAGAGTGGTAGTTGAAGCCACGTGATGTGCATCTTGGGTTAAACTGTAAATAGAATCTTACTACTCTTGAGTACCTCCAAAAGCGGCCACCAAAGATCTTTATTGGATTTGTTTTTCATCACCAGCACGTCGAGGTGAAAGATGTGCAGGTTCAGTGGGTCCTCTTGCGTTTTCATTGACAGGTGGGACCGCATATGAGCAAACAGACGATGGGCTCCGCGCGTCTGCTGGCTGGCTGAGAAGAGAGATAGAGGAGGGCTGAGCACGGACTCCAGGAAATTTGTTCTACGTAACCAGCACCTCGATATAGTGGGGTGGCATGGGCCATAACTAGCATTCATGTCTAGTAGTACGGCACACGCCACCCACACGAGTCCCATCCGACACTAATTTTCTTGGATTCCGTGCTACAGCCATCTCTTCTCCCTCCTGTTTTCTCAGCCATCGCGCGGTGGGTGGGGTGGGGGTTTGCCGATAGTCGGTTTGCTCAAGTGTGGTCCCACTTGTAAGTGAAAATGCAACGCAGCACGCATTCCCCCTTGAGCAGTGTGCCGGACCAACCGTGTGGGGGTGTGACGCGAACACAGCAGGCTTTTCCTTTTGAACTTGTAACTTGTAAAATTTGGTTCTGCTCCATGATGCGACCGATAGATAGAAATAACGATTTTCCCTAGAGTAATGAGAAGTTTGGTTCTGGCGTGGTTCATGCATGGAGTACGTAGGAAAATTATGAAGTTGATGCGAAAGGTAAGATAATTACTAGTAGTACCATATACTACTACATGGATTTGACGGAAAGATGAAGATACATACGGATCCATCAACGACATCCTCACGCCCTAGTGCACCGGGTCACCAACCGACGTGTGAGGAGCAGCGGTGTTGGCGGCAAGCTCAACGTGCTTTTGAACAATGCCGTCCAAGGTTGCCCTGCGGTCCAAGAAGGCCAGCGTCCTATCGTCCTCCTCTTGCATGTAGTAGTCCTTGTGTACGATTTGCGTGTAGACGTGGGTGACTATGTCGATGGTGTCTTGCTGCGCCAGGCGCTACGCGGCGAGCACGACCTTGAGGTGGACATTCTCCGGTGCAACGGCGGGCAGTCGCAGGGCCACTAGTGTGTCGAAGAGGTTGTCACCATAGAGGCCGTTGAGGATGGCAGGCATCGCAGAGCCTGGGCACGTGGGCTGGAGGCGTACGTCAAGGTCGTCCGCGAGCTTCTTGACGACGGTGAACTTGTCGAGGAAGCCGACGAGGACCTCGTTGAACAAGGAGACAAAGCTGTCGTCCAAGCGGCCCCTCGCCTTGGCGGCCTCAAGCACTTCCTGGAGACGTTCCTCGGTGCCGGGCCACAGGCCAGCGTCGTGGACCATCTGGCACAGCCGGCTGATGCTCGCGCTCATCGCCTCCATGGGTCTAGCTTCTAGTCAACTGATCTTGCGATTGGAGTGATCACTCTTGCCCTTGGATGCGTAGGTGCGTAGGATTTCGTAGATTGGACTGGCGGGAGCCTTTATATGAGAAGTGCAGACTGCGTTGAATTCACGTGCGTGTTGGCCATCTACTCCTCGCCCCTCTACTGCACCTGCCTTTGGCTGTATGACAGGTTGGCCAGCCACCCGTTGGGCCCACGTGTCATACACCCAAAGGCAGGTGCAGTAAGTCAATGAAGCTGCGTCCCCCTCCATGCCCGTGCATGCTTTCAATGACTTGAGACTACCAAACATCACATGCAGTGGTTAGTTCATTGCATGTAATCCTATTAAGTATCAAAAAGACATTAAGTTATCTCGCCGATAGGAATAAAACAATACACCATGTATTTATTTACAGAGGGAGTAGTACAATTTTTGTGACATGCATTACTAGATATTGCTAGTCAAATACTAAATCCAGATGGACGTGGTGGTACTACTAAATCCAGACGGTGGTGCTAGTACTAGTAGTAGTAGTACTAGCAATGTAGTAGCACCGTACTACCCGTTGGTCAAATTATTACGTGTTGCTCCTCACAGTGAAGTGACAAGACCCTACGCCGAAGATGACACCTGGGTATAGGCGCCGTGTTCGGCATACCATAGTCAGCCTCACTATCTGCAGTCACTATCATCATGGCTGTAGACCTAGCCTGCTTACAACTAGCCGTGTTCGACATAATTTCCCGTGCGTAGATGCCCGTGCATTGCACGGAACACCAAGATTGGGGGGTGGACGGCGCCGGCAGCGGCCATCGCGCCAGATTTTTCCATGGCCTTCTAGATGTGGTGGGGAGGAGATAAGGCTGATTGTGAGAGACAAGGAGTTGTTTGTAAATAGGGAACAAGTGCGGGCATCTTTTTGCAAAACTGGAGAAGTTTGGTTTGTATGCGTCAGATCTAGATCCGGCGGCTATTGGTGAAAGATGGCAGGCACAACATCATCACCAACTCAGGACCTGTTTGATTCGCAGGATTTTGAAAACGCAGGAATAGGACACGGCAATATTACAAGTTTCAAACTGATATTACAAATGTTAGGAGTAATGTTGCACCTATGAAGAGGGAATTACTAGGAAGTTTACGTAAGAACTTTTGTTACTTTAGGTGGATGCAGCATTATCGTACATACTAAAATCCACCGCCCTGACAAGTCACTAATGGGCAAATAAGTTTTCGAGTCTTTGGCCACTTGATGTTTCAAAAACAAATTCAGCTTCTGCGGAGACTTTGTCATTTAGGCTTAGATGCTTGCGGTGATCAGCACGCCATTCATTGTTGCGCCAGAGAACGCCAAACCTCATTACCTTGAGCACACTTGCCTCCAGAACAAAGAACCTGGCCAATTTAATCTCAGATGTGCTGCCTCGGTAGTCGATCAAATCAATTTATGTAAGATGGAGATCAAGGCATTCGATGAGATTGTTATAGTGCAGCACATTTTTCACTTTCGGGTCTTTTTTTATCTGCAAAAGAAGAGAACATATTAGAGCAGCTGGATGTATAAGATTGTCGTGTCATCAAGAGGTACCAATATCATTCACTCATACGATAGGGTTGGCTGGCTAGTGATATTTTTTCACTCTCTCTCTCACTCTCTCTCTCTCTTTCTCTTTCCTCTCATTTACCTAGGAGTACGTGAAGAGCTTGGGCATTTGTTGCCTTCCACTATGTGGCCGATGCCATATTTCGCAAAAGTATGCCACATAATACGCATTGATGTCAAATCAAAAGATTTTGGCACCGCTCTCGCGATGTGAGAGAGTTGGCACCGTTGTGCACACAGACCCACATGTATAAACAAATCAATCAAACCAACTACACCAGCCTCTCACCCTCCCAAACAAGTGTTTTTTTATTGCATCAGTCCTCTCTCTCTCCCACGCAAGTGTTTTTTCATTGCGTGAGTTAATTTGGCACCGGAGCAAAGTAGGTGATCCAGATTGGGTCACCGGGTGAGCAATGGAGGGGCATCGATGCCAAATGCATCACAAGTGAATTTGGCACGTGTTTTGGCCTACATAGTGGAGGGCCGTTATAGCCCACTTTTGTACTACCTCTTATTTAGTATAAAATTTTGACCATATATTTATGTAAGAAAATGCCAATGCATGTCACTAAAAATTACACCATTTGAAATTATGTTCAAATACGAATCCAACGATATAGTTCTTAGTGACATGCATTAACATTTTGTCAGTTAAATCTATGGTCAAATTTTGATACTACAAAATAGGAATAGTAAACCAGGACGGAGGTAGTACTTGCTCTTAGGGTAACATAGAGTTACTGGAGTAGTCTAAGTTACTTTCCACTATGACTAGCCTAGACTACTATAGTAGTACAACAAAAAAAGATGCAGGTGATCACGTGAGAAAAAATACTAAAAACACTACACTTGTCATCGTAATTTGGGAAAATTACGAAAAATTTGAGCTACGTTGTGATTACCGTTTACTAATAGGAAAGAAGTTACACCTCGATGAGTAGCTTCTCCGTGCATGGAAAGCATGTAAGGAATCCAACAACTTGATCCAGATTGGGGCCGATAGATTTTATTGCCAAGATCTTCACTGTGCGCATAGACTGGGTCAAGCTTGTGGGAATCATTTTCTGGAAGACGGTCGTAAATACATCAAGAAGAATTTTAAAAATGTGAATTTCAAGAAGACGGAGAAGAAGATGAGTGTTGTACCTGAACGATTACAGATCCAGTAAAGACTTCGGAGAATTTGGCAGACGAGTGCACCAACGCTGTCAATTTCGGCGCGTCAATGACCCTGATTTTTGTTGGACCTTCTAGATTCGATACAAGCAATCTCTCAAGGAAAGGCGCATTCTCAATGACCATAACGTGGAACAGCTGGAGTGATCTCTTCCCAATTGATGTCTTGTTGCGGGGCCAGCAAGACACATAAATCCATCGGAGATTCGTCGAGGCGATGTGGAGGCTAATGAACCCGTGGATCTGCTCAAGACGAAGGTACTCGAGCGCAATACAGCTGCGGAGCAGGTGCTCCATAGCCTTCTTCGAGATGACAACGTCGAAGAGGTCGAGCTGCTTGAGTTGAGGGAGAAGAAGGGCGGGCGCGACATTAATCTGGGGAAGATAGCAGGAGCTGAAGCTGGCGCGGCGCAGCGTTGGCGCGAGGTGGAGCGCGGACGGCGGCAGAGAGCGACATCGTCCAGCTTCAAAGCTGAGCTCCTCAAGCTGATCTAGGGCGAGGGATAAGAACCACTCGTCGAACTTGGGTTGGACCTTGCAGTTGGTACTGAACATGCGGATGTCAAGGCGTCTGGCTGGCCCAGGGTGCGATGAAAGGATCTTGGAGACTACGGCCATGCGTTTGCAATCCCCGTCGCAGAGGCAGCTGTCGACGGTGAGGTTGAGGGGGACGCGGCGCCAGAGGGGGCGCCACCACCGGGAGAGCAGGGCGGTCCGCACGGCAGATTTGGTGGGGAGGAGGCCGATGATGACGACCAGCATGTCATCGGGGAGGCTGCTGATGAAGTCCAGGCTCACCGGATGCGGTTTTGGCTCGAGCCGCCTCCGCTTGTTGGCTGCCTCGCCGTCCATCTCAACCAGCAGCGACACCGGTGTACACGTGTGCTGGTGTGTGTTGTGTGCTGGGTGTGCGCGAGTGCGTCCTTCTGTGCATGCCGCCGCGCAGTGGTGAATTGTGCGCGAGTGCGTCCTCCACGTGGAAGAAGTGTGTCCTCAATGCGCCCTCAATTTACTAGCGTGCGGGGTGCTACCCCGAGTGGTTTCAGCTTTGTTTACTTCACCTCGTGTCAGATGGGCCTCTAGTTTACTTATTTTCACCCACTTCCACATGGGCCAGCACACAAAGATACAGAACACGAGCTGACAAGGCAGCATGTGGATTGGTTGACCGGTCAACTAAACAATATACGGAGCTATACGCTGACACGGTGAGTGTATAATCCGTCGGTATAGAGTGTTCGTGTGAGAGGGGAGGCCCGTGAGAGATAGCAGAGAGAGAGAAAGAGCTACTCCCTCCGTTCGGTAATGTAGTTCCAACATTTTTTTTAAAGTCAAACTTTTGAAACTTTGACCACGTTTATAAAGAAATTACTTATATCTAAAATACCAAAGATAAATGATAGTATGAAGTAAGTACATGTTGTGATGAATCTAATGATCTTTCCAGATGTAAATGTTTTTCTCCACATATACCTGATCAAACTTTTCTGAGGTTTGACTTTTCAAAACATCCATATGCTTATGGACGTGAGAGAGTCCCTAACTAGAGAGAGAGTGAAATAGAAAGAGTGAGTGAAAAAAGTGTGTGTGCGTGTGTGAAAGAGACATGGACAACACTCGATAAAAGTCGAGAAAAACGTGTGTGTCTTATGCAAACATATCACACATGCATCTTCGACAATGGAAGCAAGGTGAGGAGATAGTGTGTGGTTGTTTGCAACCGAGAGAGCAAGACCCCTAGCACGTGGCCAAGAGGGGTCTGACAAACAAGGGAGAGAGGTCGAGAGAGACGTACGGAGAAAATGCAGACATGGGGAGGAGAGAGTGTATGTTTGTCATAGAGAGATCCCCTGGAGATCGTGATGGGGCTACATGGGTGGGAGATCGAGTGACAAGGTGTGTGCGCGATAGAAGATACCCCGAGAGATATCAAGATAGACATATGGATGGAAGGAGACAATATGTGTGTTCCTGATGGCTAGTGAGAGATAATAATACTTGGGGGGGAGTGCTTGCGCCTATGATGGAGTGAGAGATTATGGTACTTATTAGGGGGGTGCGTGTCACATAGAGAGAGAACAAGGGCAGAGAGTGTTGGATGGCTCTATATGTATAGCGCGAGCGAGACATGTGTATGTGTGAACCAGGGAGATATAAAGTTTGAGAGAGATTGAGGAGCCCCGATAAGGCTGAGTGGTGCGTCAGATAGCTGAGAGGGGGAAAGAGATATTCCATCCGCTCGATAATGCAGTGCATGTAATTTTTTTAGAAGTCAAACTTTGGAAACTTTGATCAGGTTTACACAAATGTTATTTATATCTTCAATACCAAAGATACATCATACGAAACTACATCTCATGGTAAATCCAATGGTATATGTTTGTCGTTCTAGATGTAATTGTTTTTCTCCACGTACATGGTCAAACTTTGTGATGTTTGACTTTTCAATAAATCAATATGCTATGGACCGAGGAGAGTGCCTAACTCGAGAGAGATCAAGTGTGTGTGAAGGAGAATGAGTAAGTGTGCAAAAAGAGTATGTGTGTGAAAGAGAAAGTGACAACAAACGATAAATTAGAGAGAGAGTGTGTTTTTCCGTTTCTTAGGCGAACATATCACGCATGCATCTCCGAGATAGAAAAGCGAGGCGAGGAGATACACGAAGATAGTGTCACATCCCTAGCTTCTCGTATTGCACTAGGCTAGCTTCAGGTGTGCATCATGTTTGAATTTTGCAGAAAATTGAAATGGGGATTGCATAAACCCTAGCATCAAAGGAATTCACTAGGCTCAACTAAAATATTCTCAGTGTTTCCAAATGGCTTTCAAAAATGTTCATCATTTCTGGAAAATGTGGAAACAATAACCAGAGGTGCTGCACATTTTTCCATGACATATTTGGACTCTGAATTAAATCATATAGTATTTGCATTCGGGCATTTAAATGCTATTAAATATTTTAAATGCTCAAATAATCATAAACTAAAATGTTTACTGTTGGATGTATTCTAAACAGTAGCCCTGATTAGTTTCATGATTTTTGGAAATGCCCTGGCATTTTTAATAAAGCCCGGAACAAAATAACAAAATAGAAAAACAGAAACAGAAATAAAAGAGAGAGAGAGAGCAAACTCACCTGGCGCTTACCTGGCCTGGCCCAGCACGGCCCAAACCAGCTGGCCGACGCCAGTCGTCGTCTCCACCGCGCCAGAAGGACGCCGAGCGCGTGCTCGCCGTGCGCACACACGCGCCCATGCCACCTCCTGCCTGCTAGCTTGCGTGGCGCCGCGAAGAGACCCGCGAGAGCCGTCTGGATCGCTCTGACCGCCCCGCCATTCTCCCCCTCGCCTCCCTCTCGCCTCTCCACCATGGCCGAGACGGCCGCGAGCTCGCTGCCACCATAGCCATGGCCACAGGCCCTCCCTCGCCTCGCCGACGTGTCCATGGCCTCCGCCTCGACGCCCTCATCCTCCCCGTCGACCCACTCGACGCCAGATGCCTCAAAACGCCGTTCCCGACCTCTTCTTCATCGTCGGCCGCCGCGGATCCCCATCGTCGACTCGTCGCCGTCCGGCCTTCCCCGAGCTCGAAGAGGCCACCGCTGCAACCACCGTGAGCCCCTCACCCCAACCCCTCTCTCCCCGCCGTCGATTCCTTCCTCTAGCCCCACTAACCACCGCGGCCGAACCTCACCGCCGCCGTGCCTCGTCGCCGACGTGGCTAGAGCCACAGTGGCTCGAAACCAAGCTCACCGATGTGCTCAACGCAGCACCAGGAGCCCGTAGACACCACCAGCTCCTCCTCCCGTGCACCGTAGCGCCGAACCCAGCCCCGTCCGAACACCGGCCGCCGCCTTGCTCGCCGCCGGCGCTGCTCCCGGCCACCCCGCTGCCTCCCGTCCGGTCCTTTGGATGCGGACGAGCAAGAGCTACTCCCCGGTGCCCTTAGCTCACCAAACCACCCCCCCCCCCGTAGCTCAAACCCGAGCCAAGCCGCCGTCGTTTTGGTCACCGCCGGCAAGGCTCCGGCGATCAATGACGTGGCACCGTCATTAGGCGCTAACCCCGCTGCTTAAACCGCCCACAACCACTGACAGTGGGCCCCAGGCCTGGTCAAACCTCAGTCAGCGCTGGGTTTGACCGGGATTAGCCCTGTGTCGCTGACGTGTGGCCCCACACGTCAGGTTTGACCTGGGTCAACCCAGTTGACTGCTGACCCAGGCATGACGCAGTGCTGACGCAATTAATCCTTTTCTGGATTTAAAATAATTCAGGAATTCCAGAAAATCCTATAAACTTCTAAAAATCATAGAAAATCAACCGTAACTCCAAATGAAATAATTTATATATGAAAAATGATCAGAAAAATCCAATCTATCCATCTGTACCATTTCCATGCATGTTAGAACAACTTATGACTACTGTTTAGGACAAATCATGTAAATGGCATTTGAATTTCCACATATGGAGTTTGAATTTGAATCTTGGATTCAAACCAACTTCATTTAACCTGTTGCTAGTTGCATTAGCCCAAACCACAGCATATTGCCATGTCATAGCATGCATCATATTGTGCATTGCATTGATCGTGTTCTTCTCTGTTTGCCGGTATTTGTCCCCTCTCGGTAGACGATGTTCCGGCGTTGTGATCGTTGACACTAATGAAGACTCAATGCTATCTTCAGAAGTGCCAGGCAAGCAAAACCCCCTTGCTCATTCTGATACAATCCCACTCTCTCGCTCCTGCTCTCTTTTACTGCATTAGGACAAGAACGATCTATCTGTTACTTGCTGCGGTAGCTGAACCCCTTTATCCTCTGCATGACCTGTCATTGCCACAGTAAATAGATGAAACCCACTAGCATGAGTAGGAGTTGTTTGAGCCCTGCTGTGCCTACTCATTCATGCTTGTTTGTCATGCCTGCTATTGCTTAGAGTTGTGTCAGGTCTGATTCATCGGGGATGAATTGGAAAGTGGTGAACATGTCCTACTGTTGAGAGCTAAGTGTGTGAACACGATTTGGTAAAGGTAGCGGTGAGAGGCCATGTAGGAGTACATGGTGGGTTGTCTCATTGAAACCGTCCTCAGGAACTGAGTTCTGTGTTTGTGATCCATGAACAGTTACTACCACACATTGGGCTCCGGGCGCTCCAAGCTCTCTCGACTTATTAATCAACCTGATCTTTGTCCAGGAGTTGCAACTAGTTTCTGGTGTTTGTAGGTAGTGTTAGTAGTCTACCAAGTGGCACCCGGTACAGGTGGGCTTGGGACAGACTAGGCACGCGTGGCCTGGTGTACCGAGTGGCACCCGGATGGTGGGCTCGGGAACCCTGCACACATCGTTTGGGGCCGTGAGCGACACCCCGGCCGGATCTCCTTGCGGATGGAACCCGAATAGGCGATAAACCTGGACTAGAGACTTGTGTGGTTAGTCAGGTCGTGGCCGACTCCCTCGCCAGGCTTCCGCTTGAAGGTTGCCGAGGTACACGACGTGTACATGGTGGTAAGTGGCGAGAGCGTGTGTGACGAAGTACACCCCTGCAGGGTTAATATGATCTATTCGAATAGCCGTGTCCGCGGTAAAGGACTTCTGGGTTGCCTATAACAGTTCATAGACAAGTGAAAGTGGATACTCTAAAATGTGCAAGATAAGTGTGAGTGCTATGGATGGCGTCCTCGTAGGGAGACGGGAGCGGATCCATAGTGGTGTATTGATATGGTGAATATGTGGACTCGTGTGCGCCACCTCAAAAGAGTTGCTTGCAGTCGTAGTTCAGGTTAGCCACTGAGTCAAAGCTGGCTTGCTGCAGTTAAACTCCACCACCCCCTTCGTTGATACCGATGCATATGTAGATAGTTCTGATGTATGTCTTGCTGGGTACATTTGTACTCACGTTTGCTTATTTTATGTTTTGCAGAGAGACGTCAGTCTCGCTAGTAGTTCCGTGTGGACTTCGACGTTTAGCTTGTTACCTCAGCTACGATCTTGTGCCCTCGGCAGGGTCTGGTAGATAGTCAGGCTTCTCAGCCTTTTTCATTTATAGATGTCTGTACTCAGACATGTTAAGCTTCCGCATGTGTTTTGACTTGTATGCTTTGAATGTTGGGTCATGAGACCCATGCTTGTAATATCTGGCTCTTCGGAGCCTAATGAATAAATACTCTGAGTCGTAGAGTCTTGTTGTGATGCCATGTTGTATTTGCACATATCGAGCATATTGTGTGTATGATTGAAATGCTTGGTATGTGTGGGATCCGACAATCTAGTTGTCTATCCTTAGCAGCCTCTCTTATGGGGAAATGTAGTCTAGTGCCTCCTTGAGCCATAGTAGTCCGCTACAGCCCGGTTCACCGGAGTCCTGCTAGCCCAGCACTACTGCTCTGGACACTTGACTGGCCGGCATGTGTTTCATATCGTTCCTGTGTCTGTCCCTTCGGGGAAATGTCACGCGGTGACATCCGGAGTCCTGCCTAGCCTGCTATAGCCCGGGTTCCCGGAGTCCTGTTAGCCTAGTGCTACAGCCCGGATTCGCACGCTGCTGACCGACACGTTCGATGTTGATTCATGTATGCCTGTCCCCATACGTTAGTGCCGCTTTGGGTTCACGACTAGCCATGTCGGCCCGGGTTCTCTGTCATATGGATGCTAGCGACATTGTCATATACGTGAGCCAAAAGGCGCAAACGGTCCCGGGCCATGGTAAGGCGACACCCATGGGAGTACCGTGCGTGAGGCCGCAAAGTGATATGAGGTGTTACAGGCTAGATCGGTGTGACTCGGAATCGGGGTCCTGACAGCTAGCTAGTGTGTGATTGTTTGCAACGGAGAGAGACAGCCCTATAGCACATGTCCTATAGAGGTCTGGCCAACAAGGAACAAAGGTCGAGAGGGACACATGGAGAACATGGACGCATGGGGAGGGCGAGAGGGTGTGTTTGTGATAGAGAGACCCCCTCGAGATCGTGAGGGGACTATATGGGTGGGAGATCGAGGGAGGTGCGTGCGCGATAGAAAGATGCCCCGAGAGAAATCGAGATAGACCATGCACATGTTTGTGATGGAGACTAAGATTAGCTAGTCATATACATATAGGGGGAGTGCGTGTGCCTACAATTGAGTGAGAGACCATCATACTTGGCTAGCTAGGCATGAGATTGTGTGTGTGTATGCGTGTGAGATGGAGAGAGAACGAGGGAGAGAGATAGAGTTTTAGATGGACCTATCGAGTGCGAGTGAGATATGCATGTGTATGTGTGACCCAGGTAGATGGAGAGTTTGAGAGAGAGGGGGAAGAGCTCCGAGACGACAGAGTGGTGCATGAGAGAGTTACGGGCAACAAGCCAAAGAATTTGTGTGCGTACGATGAGTGCACCCAAGATATCTAGCTTGGACTAGAGAATCATACATAGTGTGCGAGAGAGACCTATAGATGGAGTATATATGCATGCGAACTAGAAAGACCCCCCCCCCACGCACACACACAAAGAGAGAGAGATGGAGAGAAAGTGAGAGGGACCAGCAAGGTTTGTGTGTTGGATGCGTGCGACAAAATTGAGATTGTCGGCGAGAGAGAGAGAGAGAGAGAGAGAGAGAGAGAGCAGGAGTCCGGGAGAGGGGGAGGTCGCGTTTTATGCATCAAAGACTGATATAAACCATGTTTCGATATAAACTTGCATTCAAATATTTAAGTTGGAGAACATGTTGTCTGCAATCCACACATGAACGGATATATGCGTATATCAAACAAGTTCATTAATTTGACTTTCAACATGTTCATGGAGTACTATAATACTGTACAACATGCTATTCGATTGAGGTGTTCAATTTTGGATTTAGTTCACTATTTTGACCTGGTGACCGAGCTATTTCATTGAATCAAGATATTTCATTTTGGGTTTGATTCCCGTTTTTGAGTGGGTCAACTATTTGTCATATAGTAAATCGCTATCAACGAGCATGTAAAAACACATTACGCCCGAGCATCATCTCTCCATCTAAAAAAGAAGTGGCAAGATAATATTTCAAAATTTGATTCGAATCGACTTGGTAAGGTAGACGTGGATGCTCGTTCTCCCAAATTTTGAACGAACCGTTAAACATCCTCTGCTCGGTGGAATTCGCCCGAGCAAATAAATGGGAGACGCGAAATTACCGTCCTATGTGGGACACGCATTAATTGACCCGTTGTACATCGAGGGTAGGTCCGTAACTTCATCCAAGCGCGCCTTCTCCTCGGCCGAAATGACATGTGCCGAATAATTCATAAACCATGGTCGGCAAAACACGCTCTCCTCGCCCGAAATAGCTTGCGCCCACTATTTCAAAACACGCTCTCCTCACCCGAAATCGCTCGCGCCCACTATATTTCAAAACACGCCCTCCTCGCCCGAAATCGCTCCCGCCCACTATTTGGGGAGAAGCAAAGTTACTCTACTATCCCCGACCCTTAGTACACAGACCCAAGCCGAGATGCCTAAAGGCAGGGGTA